>NC_026149.1:17065124-17067131 GCF_000512975.1 Sesamum indicum
AACACTGGTTCTTGATGTTGATCTCATCATTAGTACTATTCTGTTCATGATGATGAGTAGTGTAAGTTTTAGACATGAACTGGTGATTATTATAAGGTACTGTTGAGATGTGATCAGACACTGGCATTTGGGGATTATCCAAAGGTGACTGGAATTTCTTGAGCTTCTTCTTCAGATGAGTGTTCCAGTAGTTCTTGATGTCGTTGTCTGTTCTTTGTGGGAGGTATGTTGCTATAGCAGCCCATCTGTCCAAGAATAGGAAAGTAGAATGATTTATGTAATTTTCTGTCAAGAATGACTTGAAAGTTTGTGTAATAACAATTGCTGATATATATAATTAACAGTCAATATTTTGAAGATTACTTGTTGCCTAACAGTGCTTGGAGATGGATGATCATCCCTTCTTCATGTGGGGTGAAATTGCCCCTCTTGATTCCTGGTCTGAGGTAATTAGTCCATCTCAGCCTGCAACTCTTACTGCATCTCAACAAACCTTAATAAAACAAACCAACTCATCAAACACACGCACAATTGTTTCAAGAATTCTTGCGAAAACTATGTATACATGTACTAAGTTACTGAAGATGAAAGAACTATATGTGGACAATATGTCGGTAAGATTACCGGTATTTGTAGGTACTGCCCTCCAATTTCCAGGGCCATGTTCTTGAATATATGACACCAAAATGATGTCTTCTTCAGGAGTCCAGGGGCCTTTCTTGATCCCCTCTTTATCAGAACATGGATGCCTTCCCATTTTCCTCTGCATTGGGTAGGGTGGGTGGCTGACAGAAACCTGTCTGAAAGTGTTAAATAGAAAAAGGGCTGCTAACATATGATAGGATGGAAAAGAGAAAAGGGCAATATTGTTACTACAATTGCGCCTTAGCCACACACATCACATTAAATTCAAGAGAGAAAGAAAAGTCAATGTGGCTACCCCAAATCATAAGTTAGTAAATAATTTCATCACCTTTCCTTCCTGTGGGATCATGTTCTTGGTCTGAACAATCGGTCCCATGTTCATTTGCTGCCTGATTATTATTTCCATAATTGAGAAAACATTAAATTCTCTGTTCCAGAAAAGAGAATGAAGTATCTTTTGTTTATGTGTTTGTGCTTTGTCATATTCTTGCAGGGGAACAGGCCCCGGTCTGAAGCCGTGCAGTCTTTCCTAGAGTACTACTAGGTTTGTACCCTTTATCTGTTTATGGTGGCAGTTAATGGGAGTTGTTGAACACAAATCAATCCAGAACTGTTGTATGATAGTTCAAATTTTTGACTAATTTTTATTAGCCGTTTCCGGAAGTTTGGATTTGTTTAATTCTGTCTGAATGGTAACTTATACATTATTATCTATGTTGCTTTTCGCTTGACTATTACAAATTCAAGCATCACTAGAAGACTAGAAACATAAAGATCACTAATAATATGCCAAGACTAAGGTCATAAGGATTGCTACCATATACAGAACCTTTTGGGTAAAATTACAGCAAAATTAAAAAGAATCTAGCCGAGCGACATTTGGAAGATGAAGTGCATAAATCTACAGACTAAGTTAAACTAACATCTCAAAGAAAAAAGGAAAAGGAAAAAAAAAGGGGATGGTGAACAAAGGCCATGCACCATTCATACCATCTACAAGCGGCGCGACCGAAATAAACCTCTTAGACTGCTACTCTGCGCAAGATGTTCATCGGTTGAATCTGAACCACTTCCAATTGATTCCTCAGAACTAGCCTCCGGCTGGATTTGTATTCTATCAGCATGATTAATGACCCAATCTGTGAATTCAGGAGATGATGCCCACTCTGCAAGTGCTTGCCGAGTTGATTCCTCTGTGAAATCCCTCCACTCTTCCTCGGAAAATTTCTTCCTGTTGGGCGTCTTGTGAAAGGTTGAGTAGTAATCCCCGGAAATACTTGTACTTTTCCGACTAGAAGGTGTTACAACACCTGCAGCAACCAAAAATCAAGTAAGTTCGTGTTATGATAATACAAGTCATTT
>NC_026149.1:17067190-17119430 GCF_000512975.1 Sesamum indicum
AATGGTGACAGAGTAAAAGGCTTGTAAAGCATTATATATCAGACTCTTAACATTGTTGTATATACAAAATGTTAAGATAAATATCACAGAAGGGAGACTGCAGGAACTTATCTTGAATTAATGCGTTAATTTTACTAGCAAACTAGATGAAGACTAATAAGTTGAATACCATTGTCCAAATTTTCTTATTTTCCATGGACAAGGAAAATCTTTGCCCAACGTCAGTTCTTGTGCTCATTTGGAGAATAAAACCTTTCATTGTTACATCTGAAGCAGTTTTTGAGGTGTCAGCAGTTCAGATCTGAGTCCCAAACCCAACAGCACCACTATGAAAACTTAAAACTTTGTTTGGTTTCATTTTGGGGATCCCCGAGATGAGCCAAAACACTATCTCCAACACATACTTATTTATCTCTCTCTATCTCCACAAAACAAAACAAAATACAGAAAATGAATCCAAACACTATGTAAATGTTTAAAGTTTAGATTAATTATCTAACCTAACACCAATATGTTTAACATATGCCAAGCTTGAGTGTAAAGTGATCATTTTAGCTTATCTAGTCAACCGAGAAGATTTCAAATATTAACGAACCAAAAAGAACTTTTAAAAGCTTGTACTGGTATATCTAACATATGGAGCTCAAATGAGTTTCTAATACTCAAATTCATATCAACTGGATCCAAAGCCACATGCTTTACCCTACAGACACACAAAGCCAACTGTGAACTTTCTAACCTAAAAAAAATATTCAACATTTACTAAGATGAAACTCTTCTCCAGCACTCCCAGACCTGACAAGATCTGGAACTTAGACACGTAATTTTCCTTTCCTTCCAGAAAGCTTTTTACCATGACCCACCATTATTTACCACTACTACACCCATTTTCAAAAGTGCAATTGTGTCCATTGAAATCCATCCATACTTATATGCATGCAATGTCTAGCATTATGAATATGCAAATTCCTAGGAAAGTATTTGCAAAAGAAATAAAGAAAAAGATGGAGGAGAAAAAGTAAGCTTTATCAGTGGGTACCTTTCACAGGGGAGTTTGACCATGCAGGTGAACTCTTGTTGCTTTTCCATAAACTTCCCCGAGGAGTCACTGTTGCAGACCTACTCAAGAATTCAGCACGCTTATTCTTGTTTAATCTTATGCCGCTCTGCCTGAGAGGACTCCTATCAACAGAATATGTTGATACCCTGCATGTGTACAATTAAAGTACTTTGTAAAGGAAAACTCATGTTCAGCAAGTACCATGCCCATTATGTGTTTGTATTTCGTGATTAACACATAACCATTATACCTCAAAAGACAAAATAGATTCTTAAAACTCATGGCAAGAGATCAAGCAAGAACTGATTCGCCAATCTTAATGACTAATAAAACCACAGTTTAACATTAAAAAACACAGCATATATTTGTTGACCATGGTAATCTACAAGGTGTACTGATTCGTAATTAATGGCAGTAAGAAGCATAATAAAAGCAATAGTGGAAAACATATAGCGGTTACCCGAGGCCACCCCACTTCAAAGAAGTCAGGGAAAAGTAAATCCCCAGTAGAGATACAAGCAGTGCCATTGCCAAAGGAGTATCCAATGTACTCTGACATTGAAAACAAGTAAAAGTCAAATGCTGAAATAATTTATTTATAAAGCAGAAGGAAAGATTTATAGGCATAAATCTAAATTCTAGAAAGCAAATAAAAAATAATTTTTTTTAAAGACAACACTAACACACTAGCAATACTAAACGGTCATTGAAAAAGTCAAAAACTAAATGGAATCATGCATTTTGTGAGATAATATAAATATCACATAAACATACAGGAAAAGTTGATTGGACAACAGTAACCTGGCAACGCTAACCCAGAGAAACAGAATATTATAGATAAGACAGTATGTTTTACTGCTAGCAGGTTCATTTTAGCAACACATGCAACAAAGATGATCTACAATTACAAGAATAAAAGCATGATGTACGAGGCCCGTGATTAAACTAGTAACACTGCACTTTGCATGACATTTATGACTTATTTACCCAACCATTTGATGCTGTAGAAGATTGTAAATTGTAAGAATCTATCATTCAATATGCATTAACGAAATTATAGAAAATAATACAACCTGGAAGATAAAAGTAACAGCAATTACACGTAAAGCCCATTTCACAAATTGGGCTATGCCGACATCCACACTTCCATCTTCAGCAACAACAAATTTCCGCACAAGCCAATATCCAAAAGCAGCTCCAGCAAGTACGATTCCAACTAGCAAGAATACAAGCACCTATAGACAAAAAAAGGTAAAAAATGACAATACTGCAATGGAGAAACAAGGAAAATTTGTGATTATAACTGGCCATGGGGATGTATCATGCGAATGAGAATTCTAGTTATGCACAACTACACAGGTATTTAACTGAGAAAGAATAGAGAGTCCAAAAAGAATAGTGTTAATAAGTGAGCAGCTTACCAGTGCAAAAGGGCACAGTATTATACAAACATTTACAGAACAAATAAGATTAATCTATAACCTGCGACACAACTTTAAGCTCGCAAAATCTCTAAAAGAGAAGCATGTTGCTTTTGCATGTTAGCTTATTGTACATATACTTCCGGTATTAACTACAGTTAATACAGCTACGAGTATTAACTCTACACGGAACTCTTTCTCAGCTGTAATCTGCATAACAGTTGTTTGATAACTCCAAGGTCTGTGGCCAACTCAATCAAATAGATCCAGAAGAGGGTAGGCAAGCTTCAATACAAAATACTTTACTAATTTTCCATTACCCAAGGAGAGTCTCGTGTACAGCAGGAGGTATCTAAAACATATTGACGTTTTTCAATGGCAGAATAATAGATAAATAATTCTGAAGTTCATCCCATTCATGAAGGTGATAGAGATAACAATGGTATTTATATATACACGCACATATAGATATATAGATATATATTCTTCCAGTTCTTGCATCAAAGAATAACTACAAGTACTTACAGGGTTGTGCATCTCTTCACTGATCCCAAAATTGACAAGAATTGAGTTGACAAACGTTGAGAGTCGATTCAGTAAAAAAGTGCCAGCGCCAAGCTGAAATATAACACAGCAGACCAAATATAAATAAACATCTATATTAAAAACAGGGGGAAGGAAGAGAAAGCATTGGTCTCTCCGACCACAGAGATGACATAATATCATGAACGCTTACCGCCAAGCCACATATTGTGCTATATAGAGCATTTTTCCTGCCAGTTGGCAACAGTTTCATTCCCTGAAAGACAATGCAAAAAAAATGTAATGGACCACAAAAACAAATCTCAGACTTGAAACTTCACTGTAGTGAAAGAAATGCAACCGGGATAATACAGAGAGGCACCAAATGCAATTCAAAGAAAATTACCTAACATGGGATCCCATGTAGTCCATTAAGTGAAACTATTCAACCTTACAGGTAAACAAGTAAACAAACCAAATATCATATAGAACAATGTCCATATAGAATGCAGACCAATTTTCTGAGAAAGATTGTTCAAGAATCAACCTGCCAACAAGAAAACCCTCTAGAAGGAACTCAAAAGAAAACTAGCATGTACATATTGTGTGTGTGTATGTGTATGTGTGTGTGTGAGAGAGAGAGAGAGAGGTACCAATGTGTGCTAAAAGTCCTCGAACTCTCAAAAGTAATAAAACTGTTTGCTTGTATTATATATGTCCATTTTGTGCAACTCAGTATCAGAAAAAACATTCAGTTGTTTTAAGTTTTTTCCGTCATGTATGCTGGATAAGTAAAGGGATCCTACTCATGACTCAACATTCAAACCGACCACAAGAACAATAAGACAAACAAAGAAGGGGAAAATTGAGTAATGGCACTAGATCTTGCCAGAAGAAGCTAGAGTCACTTCAAGTCTATTTCCTGTGTCTTTCCTCAAATCGTTAGATTCTACTTTACTCAATGTAATATGCACACTTATTATTCTCTGGAAACCAGAGATGGTCTCCAAGTATCATAAGGATATCCAAATCATACTGTTCCTGGTTGAACCTTTGCTGACATATCCCAGGAAAGGAAGAAGATGAAAGAGATCAGGACAAGGCAAAAAGAGAAGCCACACAGTATGTGTCCTTTGAACTTAATTTAGTTCTGCAGATAACAGCAGATTCCTTTTGCAATTAACTTACTTTCTTTTGCCAAAATATTTTCCAAACAAAAAGTCAGCCACTAGTTAACTGGGTTCAAATATTCAGATTTGCCTTCAACCATCGTCTTTTTAAATCAACAAACAAAGCATCACATATCCTATGACTTGTCCCATGATAGGCAACTTCTCTAGCATTTAGCAACGATTTTCAATTTGGCACTTCCAAATTTCCCATCAGCAACCACAAGGTTCCTTCATTATTACAGAAAAAAACTGCTAAATTAATAGCCAGGCGTAATACAGAAACCTCATACTGCCTCACATCTGCAACTAAAATAGGTTTTTAATATTAGCTAGCAGTATCTGCTGATAAGTTTCACAAAACGGATCTAACGAGTGAAAGCAAAGGAACTAACAAGGAGAAAAAGAAAAAGATAAGGTTATGGAACTGGAAATTATATCAGCATTTATATTAAATATATGAAGGTACCTGGAAGAGAAGAATTATCACGACAAGACAAATCCCAATTGCCATCGAGCTGCTATAGTAAAAAGGAACCCAGCTGCTAACAATTGGTGCCAGCAGCAATAAAACAAAACCAATAGCCAGACAGATCAAACGCCATCTGTGAAACTCTGCAATAAAAACCAAGACATGGCGAGGATGTGAGTGCGATTGCATGTGATGGAACACAAAGAAAGAGAGAAGAAGAAGATAATTATGTATGAGACTCAACTAGATTACAAGAGCATCATGTCAGAATAAGAAACTCAAGCACACAGAAAATTACCTAATCCAACGGTGACGGTCACAGAACCCGACAAGTTATTGACAAACTTCACATCAATGTATCTGTCTACATAAGGGGAAACAATAGAGCTCCATGCTCCACTCTGGATACTTTCCCAGTTATCACTCTCACATTGACACAAGCCAAGTGAAGAATTGCTGCAAAAGAAATTTTTTATGGGGTTAAAAGTGTCCATAATAAAAAATCTTAGCACAGAAAATGCTAAAATGAGACAGAATCAATCTCTTCTTTTACTTGTGTAAACAAATCTGAATTTTCTTGTACAATTTCTCCTGAATTTCATCTGATGGGACCAAAGTAATCCTGTGGGCACTTGAATAACTCCCTAGCTTTAGTCTTGATAAACCAGAGACAGGGACACGTGCACACCGCACAACATCTCCCGGTGGAACAGATCCCACAAACACAGCCGGAGTGGCAATAACTACTTCACGATGCTCCACATCACTACCTGAAAGTTTAAAACAATGCATCAGTAACTATTCATGGACATGAAACAAGAACAATTGAGCATATTATTCTCATCTAATCAGTTATGCAATCAAGAGGTTTACGTTTTCAAACCTAGCTTTTCCTCAAACCAATAGCTGTCTTTCCATTAAAATACATCAAATATCAGATGCAACCGCCCTTTCAGAAGGTTAAAAATATGAATATCAAAACCCAGCGATTCTTCTAAGCTTCCAGCGGTTAACATAATACCATGGCCATTAACTAAGAACCATGTAAAAGTAGCCCAAACCCCGCATATATTCCTACCAAAAAGACTTGAAACACCAAATAAGAATAAAGCATGAAATGTTCACTCATGTTCTGCACCCACCAAAAATGTGCAGCTAGGGCCAAGTACGAATTCTAGGGAAGAATATAGAAGTTATCTAATCTTAAACCCGCAATCATTTACCAGAATTTTTTTTCTTCGTCCGGAAAAAAAATACAAACAAACAAGTATACATCAAAATGTCGAAACGAACAACACCTGCCCCCAACCCAACCCAGAAAACAAAAACAGAAAAATTCCCAAACTGCAAGACAATGCAAAGAAACTTAACATACTGGGACAGCTTCTTTTATACGCTTGATACCTACAATTACATTCCTAGCTTACTTTGCACGCACTACTAAATACGAGAATTACACAATTCAAAAACCCATCATCAGTATACAGAATGCTGCAAACAAAACCTAGTCTAGCAATATTCATCTCAAAAACAAATTACAAACATTAGGTTAAAGTAATCGCGAAGAATAACCCCATTAAAACCCCGTGCTCGCGAGAACCACTTACCAGCGAGTGCTGCCACGTGCCCCGAGCGAGAAGACACGGCGATCAAAAGCACAAAGTAGAACACAACAGCAGCAGCAGTGGCAGATGCGGAGAACGCCATAGCTGTTCCTTCGAGGCGAAGCCAAGGAGGAAACTCTAGGAAAAGCGCGCCCAAATCTTGGGAGTATTTATTGTTCGACTCAGTGGTTTTGGGGTGATTTTGCAATTTCCGGATTTTTTATGGGCTTAAGAATAAACAGGAGGACCTTTTTTGGGGCCACAAAGACGGTTTGTCAATGTCGCTGTGGGTCCGGCTTAAAATTTGGGTCCGAACCGCCGGTCTAGTCTTTTTTTTTTTTTTTTAAATTACAACGAACTTTTATAAAATTTGATATAATCATAAATATTATTTTATTATTTGAAAAATTATAAATACTCTGTAATATTTATTAATATTATGTAATTCTTGTTAGAGATTTATAATTGCAACTTTCCACTTGTCATATTTTTTCCTTTATGACAAACAAAAATTATAACATAAATCCAACAAGATGGATGAAAATTTTAAAAATATTAAAAGAATATCCACTTAATTCATAAAAAAGATCAGATACTTTCTAAAAATAAGTAAAATTATAATTCATAATTTACAAAGATATTTTATCAATTTACAAAAAAAAATTAATCTACAACTTAACAATTTTTAATGAATTGGGCTAATTGTTAAATGGCTGATAAAATCAAAAGATATTGATAATCTTTTAAACAACAATGGGGTATTTTAACTAGAGTTAATTATATTTTGTCATCTGAATTATAACCGTTTTTATACTTTAATATCTAAATTTTATTTTGTGTCAACTTGCCATCTCAACTTTACAAAATTTTCCACTTTACATTTAAAACTTTTTCTCAACCAATTTTTTTATCAAAAAAATCACATGCAGTACATGTGTGATATTTAAGGGTTGTTTATATGATATTTGTCATATATGCACAGAATGTGATGTTTTCCCAAACAAAAAAAATCAATAAAAAAAACCCTTTTATATGACAAAGTGAAAATTTCGTATAGTTGAAATGACAAATTGATACACAAAAAAAAAATTAAATATCAAAGTGTAAAAACAGATATAGTTTAAATGACAAAATATAATTTACCCTTTAAATTATACCAAACTTCAAGAAAGCTGGTAATAATTTACTCTGTTTTTTTCTTTCATATCTTTTCCCTTTTCTTTATCCACTCTTTATTACCTAATTTTTCATTTTTAGAGAGCACACTTTTACAATTATTTTGTTAATTTAACTCTATTGATACTTTTTTTTCATATACATTTAAAATTATTTTATTTTATCAATTTCTATCAATTATTAATTTTGTATTGCTTGTTTTCATTTAATTAAATAAACATAATAAAATTTTATATTATGTGGGCTTTATTTTAGTATATTTTCGTAGGTTTGCATCAAAACATATAATCTCCATCTATATCTAAAAGGGTGTTGGGATGATTTTATAAACTTTTTCAAATATTTTATAAGATTCAAAAATAAAAATATTATGAACTTATAATTTTTATTTGAAAAAAAAAAGTAAAAATTTTTTAAGTTATTTCTGAAATCATAACAAATTTCTTGCATTTCGAGCATAGTAAATACAAAATTATCATCACTGATATCTCATAAGCTTTGTATAATCGTATTTTATCCAAATACCGATAACTTATTTTTAGTATAAGATATAACATTTTATAATTCAAAACACATCGTACATAACTTTACACAAATATTTTATAAGATATTTTAAATAAATATTTTATAAGATATTACACAAATATTCGTCGTATAAATTGAACCCTTACTTACATCAGCGTCCTTAAGAGAATTGACAAAAGAACATTACCGGTTAACGGAAAATTCTGACTCGAACTCGATCCGAGAGACTAAAACCATTACACTTGTCACATAAATAGTATACGGCTCAAGAAAAAATCACCAGTGACATAAAAAAAGTATAAGGATTAGTTCTGTTCGAACAAACCTGGCCAGCATCTCTCTTTGAAAAAGAGAACTAATTTACTCAAACCAGTTTGGAACATGTACAAAAGCTCATCACATATGCAAAGTTCTGAATTCCCTGCAAAAATGCCTCTTTTCTCAAAAGCTTTTAATCAATCAGAGGCCCATTTTAACTTAGAAATGCAACCGAGCCAGATTTCGCAATGTTGTCGACAGTTGTAAGAGTATAACTATACAGTCTAAATACAACCTCCCTGCTGAAAGTCAAGAAACTCACTTAAAGATCACTACAGAGTCGAGTCGATTAGTAGCTAAGGCCTAATGCTATGGTCATCGGAAATAGTCTCTTCAGAAGAAGCATCGCTGGGGATGACAATCAGGTTATCCTGCTTATTAACCTCACGCTCATGTGGTTCCGTTTTTCCATGTCGTATGATCAACGGCTGATTGGCGCAATGGTTGTTGAGAACAGAGGCGTATCTGTTGCTCAACCACGGTTGCTGAGAAGTCCCGGTGCACTCAAAATTGGGACTGTTAAGCCACTGTGTGCCGCAATGGCTGACTGATGAAACAGCAACATGGGTTGGGTCAGATGGCCTTGGAGGGATTTCAACTGCTTCTCTTAGCCAGTGAGGCAAACTTCCATTCATAGGTCCAGCACCATCCCGGGGGACGGGGTTACCTTCAGATGGGTTGAATAGACCCCAGCTGCATTTCCCCAAATACCTGCGGGAAGATAACGTCCCAGAATTTGTACCTGGTTTCTGGAGATGCCCGTATTGTGGAATATTCATAAAATGGGCTGAGGGTCGTTTATAGACACCATTTTCATACAGTGGACGTGCATCCCCGAGGGAGTGTTGAACTTCATCTACGGGACCTTTTGGCCACGAATGGAGCAAACTGTTCACACGGTCAGTCAAACAATCTGAAGGGCTTGCATACTTTACTTGAGAAATGGGCATGGTGCGGAAAAGTTGGGATTGTTCTTCCTGCCACCTGTCGGCCAAGTCCCGAGGTGTTTTCCATGGCAAGAAGTGTAGCCTGCGGTCCCTTAATATGGCATCCCAATTATCTCGTCCGTGTCTCCTCACACCAATCCAAAGACAATCCAACTCCTCTTCCGACCAAGTGATTGGATACTCAAACTTGTCCAAGAAGCTGCTTCTGCTTCCCCTCACAGCTCTTGTTCTAATTAAAATGTTGTCGAGCATCATCTTGTGTCTCAAAAATGATTGTGCTCGACCTGACGTGGACTGTAGAAAATCCTGAAAAGCTTCTCTGGGTTGTAGTTGAACGTTGGGCCACTCATTAAAGGATGAACAACAAGCATAACTGTTAACCATCTGTTCTGATATCAGCGATAAGCCATGGAAACGTGAAGGCTGTAAGCTTGACGGCTGGAGCTGGCTCACCTTTTCCTGGTCTTTAGCTAACTGGGGTGTGTCATTGCTTCTATTTTCCGGGAATAACTGAAAATTATACCACATGCAGTTAATAGCCAAATGTGCAAGAGTTTTCTACAGCCACCAAAAAATCATTTGAGATGAGAATTAGTTACAATCACTTCTATCAGAGTAAGTATAATTACTAACCAACCCAAATGAAACTACGAAAAACTGTTCTGTATCCAATCTCAGAATGGAGAAGCGAGGTAACTGCAATCTCTTCCTTAACACAGAAACTTAGGGCACGTGTTTGTAATTTCAAGAGAGGAATGAATAGTTAGCAACTACAGTAACTTTGTAATTAACACTTGAGATGAATTACAATTTTTAATCTCAGCTAGAAATGAACTATCATCACTATAAAAATAAACATTAGATATTAGTTAATCGCTCAACAAGTATGTTATCCGGCAGTTTACCTGAAGATAATTATTTTTTGATGAGGTGCCCGCCAAAACTGGTGGAGAATCTACAATAAACTTTCCCTTATCAGACATGGACCTTACTGCAGAACCATTATCCGTGCACTGCACTTGCAGACTTGGCATATTCTCCTTGTTCTTACAGGTTAAGCCTGGAGAATCATGACGAACTTCTGAAGGCCCAGGTGGATGATTTTCATCAGAGTCACAGTGAAGTGGTACATTGCAGTCGATATCACGAGCAGCTGTAGCATCTGAACCACATTAGATGAAGATATCCAGCAAAAAGATAAGAAGAAATGAATGAGCAGAAAATTGAAATGATCCAAACGCATGCTGGAAATGTGGATGAATCCTTTTTATGGTTGCCAGTGCCTTAATGTAGAATTCATGCCATGCGGAGATTACGGATAAGTCAAGCGATGATGGGGAATCACTATCCCGTGAAACATCACTGGACATTCTTCTGCTGTTATCTTCATTCGACAAGCTTTGAGATATCACATTTATGTGGGAATTACCTTTGTCATCCATGCAAACTTTTCCTTGTAGTGAAGACATCTCCTCACGAGAATCCTGAAAAGTCTGTGCAACAGCAAATGGGGCGCTTTTTTCAGCTGTTCCATGTGGAAAATGGAATGGATTATCCATATGCATGGCCCTGCAAGAACTGATTTCGCATCAATTATCATATCTCACAAAGTAAATGTAATTACAGAAGATGCTGACAAGCGTACATTGCAGATGACGAAGCTGGGGTAGAAAATGAAGACGAATTATTTGCCGGTTCCTGTCACAACAGCAACTTCACAAGAATCACAAAAAAAGTGTTGCTTCAAGTTTAAAAAACTACATTCACAATTCACTTACTTGAGCAAAATTAGTTATAACAAATATCCAAAGATGCATTTTAGTGAATGAACGTCCACAAAATGTCAGTGACGCTTCTTGTATTTATTTTGCTTTTTTTCTGTTTGATTTAGGATAATTATCACATTATCCAGTAACCAAATGTGTCATGAAACATGCCAGATAAAGGTAGACACTTCACATGAGAATGCCTTCTTGTCTATCATTCAGATAATGCTTAAGTTTCAGACAGAAATAGTAGGTGCTAATTCCTTTTAGGCTAGAGTAAATGGCATTCCTTCTGTTGATTAATAAGAATATGTAGCCGTTTACATTATTAAGTTAATTGGTGTCTAACTGAAATTAGAAGTCATACGTCGTCTGAAAATGCAGAGGACACTTCAAGCTGATTCCGTTGAATCACCCCAGGTCCTTCATAAATTGAGGAGACATATAGAGGAAAAAAGACGGACGTAACACATATAAGTATGAGAAGAGACAAAACAAGTGATCACCATAGAGATTTGTGAAACACAAATTGCGAGAACCATGTCGCAACAACTTGTGTGATTATTCTCCTGGCTAATATGGACGGGTTGAAGAGACTTCAATACTTTTGACAATTGTAGAAAAGGCTTTTCTTTTCGTTTTTGAGTATTAAACTCAAGTGTATATCTTGTACCACTGGAAAGTTTCTCTCACAGTGGAAGAACATTCCAAACAGGCTATCAAAGATGAACATATTCCAAAACACAACTCTATTTTTCACCTTAACGAAGATCTATACAACAAATGCAATACTCCCCAAAAGGTCGATGACAAATAAGATTACTGCACCTAACAAAATGAGCGTTCAATATTCTCTTCATCCCAAGCTGATACTATTTTCCTTACGTTACACAAATATTATCAAATGTCAGAAAATAATAAAAAATGCAAGTTAAGAAAAGAACATACTTTGTCTTCATTATCAATAAGGGAATTTGTGGATTTAACCTTCTCGTTCCTGAGATCCACTGGACAACTGGCAGCGAGAGGTGTTTCAGATGCACGTGTTGTATCAGCATATTCAGAGGCAATATGTGGTGTAGCAATATCTCTGTTCCGCTTGGATCTTCGACAGAATGTAATCAATGTCGAGTCCAACTTGCGCTTTGTAACTAAATCATTGCATAAGCTGCTAGGCTGCTCTTTATTAATTTTGTTAGTTTCCTCCAAATTAAATGCTCCTGAGATGGCTGTGCCCTCCATTTGAGGGCTGCAATTTTTTCCATCACAATTTTCTAGGCATGCCGGCTTTGGTTCTACAACAGAAAATGCATCAGGAGGAGGTGAAGTTGAAAATGTGTCCTTGCACTTGTCTTCATATTCTGAGCTGGACTTCACAGATAACAATTTGGATTGACCAGCAGAGTCAATTTGACAACTTTCACCGGGACTTCCCTCCAAAAGTACATTTGGATTAGATGTTACTTGTTTCACATCAGATTTTGGGGAACATCTCCCTTGGTCCAATTTACTTAAATTTTGAGTCTCACCCGAAATTGAGGAATCTTGCTGTTTGGCATGCTCCTATGCAAAGTTGAGGTACATAAGATAGTGCAATCACTGCTCATCAACAATCTAAAATTTTCAAAACATCTAATTCTGCTACAAAGTAAAGTAAGAGTGCAAACCTTATTATATTGATCACGAAATTCGGAATCACAATTGTCACGTTGCAACACATTTTCTCCAATGTTTTCTTCGGTATATTCATGACATATCTGTAAATAAGAATGGTATGAGTTACGAAGGAAAATTATTGCTTAACATTAAAAGCAAACAACATTAATTAGATCCACATGGTTATTTGCAAGAGATTTCAAATGGTGGGGAAAGTAAATCTGAGAGAACCATTATGACACTCGTCGCATCCCTTACGTTGTTGAGGCTCAAGTTTGCATCCTAAGTTATGTGGATATTGAATGAAGCTATTGAGGAGGTAATGAAACCACAATAAATTCTACTGGGGAACAGAACAGAAATATATATGAATTCTTAGTCTGTATTTCATTAAGAATCCAGTGCAGGAATATCGGTAGACAGGTGCAACAAGTTGGAATGACAATGATTTCCAAGTTTCAGGGATCTAGAGACTATAAAGCATCAAGAGACGGGATGATACCACAATGCAAAGTGTTCTACAGTATGAAATTATCGTTTCAATATAAAATAATCCATGTAAACAATTTATAAATGGAAACACGGAAGAGTATCTGCGAAATTTCTTCCACTGATACTTCTGAAATATGAAAATGAATTTCATATGGCATCTCACCCCAAAGTCTCCGTCCTTTTTCTGCAATATACATTCAGCAATTGACTCATCATGCTTGTCAAAATTAGCTGAGATTTTGGACTCTTTAATATCCAAAGGCGTATCAGAAAGCAAATGTATATGGGGATGATCACTTCTTGAGAATAGCCTCTTCCTCTTGTATGTCACGAATACTTTACTGCCCATTATTTATGCTCAGAGTGGTACAACATCAAAAAACCTCAGAACAATCTCTTGAATTGGTGCTGCATTTACAACTGCAAGTACAGATAAGAAATCACAAAAATTGTTATTAGTGAAAACCCAACTACATAAAGGAAAATACTATATAGCGAAACCTGGCTTTAGGAAGCTAATTCAAACATGCAGTCATTCTTGTAATCACAATGCTAAGGTGGATTGGTACATGGTGTTCAGCATTTCTGTTTCACATGCGCATCGAAAATTCAAAGTAATCTATCCAAAACATAATTCCCAACCTTTACAAGCTGGGGGGAAGACAGAAATGGGAAGATTCGAGGACCGTCATAAGAATGCCTCTTACAGTTTGCATAAAAAAGAAGCAGCAACTCGGAAGTTGATACATTTTCATTTTCCTGAATGAAAAAAGAGGTCATAAGGAAAGTTAAAGTACTGAATTACTCTAGAACAAATTTAAGCATTTAAACAATCATTTGATCATGAAACTATTTCCCCTACACTTTTACAAACTTCTACTTGAATTCTGAAGCCCAGAAACCCTTATTTCCTGAACAAACTAAAAAACCCACAACTGATATAAACTCAGAACCATAACACAGCATTCACTCCAGAGCAAACAATGCACATAACTGTGAAAAGCAACAAACTTTATCACCACCCACAAACCCATTTCACAACAACATTCCAAAAAACCAAAAAAAGAGCTAAACCCACATCCAAAAGAGCTCCAACCATGACAAAAACCATACAAACTCACACTCACACACACACACACACACACACACAACCACATGCCCAGACGAACAGCAGCTTATAACAGAGCCTAAATTCAGCAAAGGCAGAAGAACATTACCAGAAACGACGAGAAAAGAAAGCTTGGAAGGAAAGTGTTCACCTCACCGGTTGCTTGTTTCGAAGAGAGCAGACAGAACAAGAAAAGCAAAAGAGAGAATTAAATAATGCATTAAATATTGTAAGAAGAGAGAGAGAGTTGGACTTGACTAGTGATGAGGATGGAGGGAAGGAAAGATGTCTTTTTGTGCGTATTAGTGTGTGTATATCTACTTACTGCCCCTCTCTCCCCGTCCCCGCAATCCAGAACAGGTTTGGTGGGGGCCCACTGCCATTGTTGTTGCTTTTCCTTTTCGCTTTTGCTATGTTTTCGTTCTTTGTTTCCTCGATTTTCGTACGTTTGGAGTGGGCATGTGATGTTCACCAGAAACTATGTATGCTGTAAATACTTACTGTCCTCTTCTGCAACAAAAGTCTCTTCTTTTCTATTCTTCCTCACCTTATTTGGTATTATTAGGCTGCTCCTTCTTCTTCACTTCAATTCTTCTCCCGCCACGGATGAATCATCAACTATGCTCTCTCTCTCTCCCTCTCTCTCTCTATATATATATATATGTGTATATATTATTAATAATTAATCAATTATACTGAATAAAATAATTTATGAATACAAAATTAATTATTAATATAACTAAGTAAAAAAAATATGAAAAATTATAATAAACTTTTCTTAAGTTTGACATAATTACAAATACCCCATCATTATTTGAAAAATTATCAATATCTCCCTGATTTTAACGATTCATCTAAACAATGGCCCAATCTGTTAATTTTCGTTAAATTTTCTTCAATTTTTTTAAACCGACTAAAATGCCCTTATCAATATTCTAATTCTACTTATGTTTTAAAATTTATATGACTGAGTAGATAATTTTTGTATAATTTTTTAAAATTTTTCAGCCCTCTCATCCTAAAATTTTAAAATTAAAAAAAAAAATACAATAAAGGCAAAGTTGATAATTCAATATCTTTATCATATGAATACCTATTTTTATAGAAAATCAAAGGGTATTTTTAATTTTTTAAATAATAAAAAATATTTATAATTATGTCGAAATTTAAAAAACCTTATTGTGATTTATCTCCTAATAAAATAAAATAATATTATAAAAACATATTATTCAATTCGACTTAATTCATTTTGCATTGGAGAAAAAAGTAAAAGGCAAAATTTCACTTTTGGTCCCACTAAATAGGGTCATTCTCACTTTTGGTCCCGCGCTTTAGGTGCTCAACACTTGTAGTCCCAAAACCCTAATTTTTTAACACTTTTAGTCCCGCGCCGTTAAAAACTGACGGAAACAGCACGTGACTTGTCACGTGCCGTTAGTCAACTAGTATGGTACATGTTGGTCAACGGCAAAATATCACTTTTGGTCCCACTAGATAGGGTCATTCTCACTTTTGGTCCCACGCTTTACGTTTTCAACACTTGTAGTCCCAAAACCCTAATGGAGAGTGGGACTGAGACATTCCAGCACAACAACGGCAAGTTCTCGGCGGTTCCTTGCAGTGAAAGCTTAATCTTCATCAAAAGCAACTCAATATCTGAAGCAGAGTGAGTGAGAGTGAGAAGAATGCAAATGCAGAGAGACAAAGAGGCTTAAGAGCCGCCATGAATAAGGCTGGGAAGGAAAAAGAAACTGAGTGTGAGAGGGTTCTTTGTTTGAGCTGTGTTCATTTAGTCATCCTCTAGACCAAATCCTGCAACTTCTCAGTTAAATATCACTGGTATGGTAAAATGCAGAGAGACAGAGAGGCCTAAGAGCCGCCATGAATGAGGTTGGGAAGGAAAAAGAAACTGAGTGTGAGAGGGTTCTTTGTTTGAGTTCGAGCTCGACGAGCTCACCGAGGTTGAGCTCAAGCTCGAGCTCGATACATTATTTTCGAGCTCGAACTCGAGCTCGCTTTCTCGAGCTCGATTTTGTTCCAGAAATTGCAGAAGAATAGAGGTGGGAAGGAGAGGAATTTTACAACATTACATACAAAATTTTTCAGAAATTTTGCTAATCGATAATGGTCTTCCATACAACATTACAACTATTTTATAAAACCAAACAACAAGAACAAGAAATAAACAAATCATTGTCCCCTGAAAACACACTCAAATCCAAGAAAAAAAATTAAACAAGATGCTAAAAAACACCCAAACCATCTGATATCGAAATATAAGAGTAATCATTCAAGACGGTGTATCATTGAATCAGGCCATGTGATTTTAAATCATACCGTCTGATATGATCTAATAGACACAATCTTGTATATATTTAAATTTCATATGAATCAGGTGCCCAAATTTTAAGATATCTTAATTATTGATTAAACTTTTTAATCTCATTATATATCTAATAAAAATAATAATTAGAATTGTTCAACCATTATCATCATCATTATTATTATTTTTGTTATTATTATTATTATTATTATTATTATTATTATTATTATTATTATTATTATTATTATTATTATTATTATTATTATTATTATTATTATTATTATTATTATTATTATTATTATTATTATTATTATTATTATTATTATTATTATTATTATTATTATTTTTAGATTAATTCATAAGAATTACTAAATTTTGACATAAATTTATAAATAATAAAGAATCATAAGTGAATTACTTGTCAATTTAAAAAATATTAACGTAATACAAATATATATTAAAATATAACATAAAGTTCTATATATCATATTAAATAATAATTTTAATTATAAAAAATATTATAATTTGCTAAGTTGTTGATTAGATTTATTTTTGTATAAAGATTAAATATATAAATAAAAGACTATTTTATTGATATATATAAAATCAAAAAAAATATTTTAATTGAAATTGAAAATATAAACAGAATTATATTGTTGATGTCTTGGTCATATTAAATTATTTATTTAATTTAGACCTAACTTATTTAAATAAAGTATTGAATAAAGTATATTCTTCACATTTTTATTTGGCATTCACAATATACATGTATATATCTATACATAAATATGAATAGAAAAAGACACAAATGTTCAATCAATTTGGTCAACCCTTATAACCAATTTCTGTCACATCAAAAATACATATACATATATTCAACATTCTCACACCTATATACCTATATTTGGAAACAACTAATCCAAATATATTATCAGTTTTCGCACAAAAACCAATAAAGCATTTATACCTATTTCCAAATGTTGGAAATTGAAAATGAAAATGAAAACACAACCAAACGGGCCCTAGGATTTTGGGACTACAAGTGTTGAACACGTAAAGCGTGGGACCAAAAGTGAGAATAACGCTATCTAGTGGGACCAAAAATGATATTTTGCCGTTGACCAACATGGACCATACCAGCTGACTAACGGCACGTGCGTGTCACGTGCCGTTTCCGTCAGTTTTTAACGGTGTGGGACTAAAAGTGTTCAAAAATTAGGGTTTTGGGACTATGAGCACCTAAAGCGCGGGACCAAAAGTGAGAATGGCCCTATTTAGTGGGACCAAAAGTGAAATTTTGCCAAAGTAAAAAGAAGAGTAAGCTCGTTGAGGGAAAAGGCCCAATTATAGGCCCATAATCATTTCCATCCACTAATCGATAGTAATGAATTGGATTGGGCCTGGCCCCTGACTTTCAAGCTTCTTTGTAGATACATATAAATTATTTTTTAAAAAATATATACATATATAATTGTATTATTAAATTAAACTATCAATTAATTGTTTAATAGACAGTTCAAAATTATTATGAAATTATAAAGAGAAAATAAAATAATAAATTTATATAAAATAAGATATATATATACATCTGATCAGACTTGTACTCATAAAAATCTCGACTTTAATTATTATCCAAAGAACTTAACGTGAAGAAGTGCATAAATATTTAGCCAAAAACTATATAATTTGTTATCCATTTGATGACTTGGCCCTCTGCGCACGCCTTGAATTGGATAAGCAATTAGGTCGGTCTGCAACAAAGAAAGTCTCGACGGGTGGGCCCTAGTTAAAATCTTCTGAAATTTGAGTCGGATGTGAGTAATGAGATGATCGGGATCGCAACAGTGTTAGAACTCAAATTACTTAGTGTGTACTTTACGAACTGGGACAACTCTGGTATATAGGAGGCAATTGTACGGTACCGAAGTTACATGCCGGCTCTGTAATTCTTAGATAAAAGAGGCATCAACAGCTACTATTTCGAGTTAGTGGGTAAGTCAAACCGTATCTAACATGGGCAAAACACACGGATCTTGTCCCATTATTTCCGCATATCATTATTTCTTCTTAGCTTAAACAAACATTAGTGATTTTTTTATTTAAATAATAGTTATATGGTAAAAGTCTCTACCATTTCGTTCTCACAAAAAAACTTGTATTATAATTAAATTATTTTATACTCAATAATTTATTTTAGCATTTATTACCTAACAACTCCAATAATTATTCATTATGCAACATAAGGGCTCTTTCATTGTCATGAGATTTTGTGCAATTTTTATTTTCATGTGCATTTATTCCTCCTATACAATAAGAATTCAAAAAAACACTTGAAATTAAAATATAAGTAGAGCATTGAAATATAGGTTTATTTAATTAGTGGAATCACATTTTGACCCAAGAATTATGATATATGTTTTTTTACTCATTTTTAGAGGGAAATTATATGCATTATTATATAGGGATAATTACACTCCTAACCCCTGAAATTTGATATAATTATATACAGATTCTCAGTGTTTGAAAAATTATGTTCAGTACCCCAACTTGAAATTTACCTGTCAAGTTAACAGAATGTCAATCATGGTACAAAAACCAATATTTGCCTTTTGGCAATATGGGTGCACCCAAAATAACATAAATGATAACAATTAAACAAAATTTAATCCGTTAAGTATGTTTAATATTAGTTTTAGTATGATAATTATGCCCATTTTTTTTTAAGTTCAATAATTTAGAAAATTGATTAAAAATAGCCTTTCGATTGATGATTTTTTCTTTCTTACATGAAAATATCACGTGGCAGGTCAGTTGGATATTTTTTTTTATGGATTTTTAAGCTTATATGACAATTAAAATGGGGTGGAAGATATGTTGGACATATTCTGAATTATGTTATAATTTATAAAAAGTAAAATTATTATTTAAAAAATAAAAATTAATAAAATATAATTTCTATAATTAATTAATACTTAGTCAAGCACATATTTAACTTTGAAAAAATGAATTTACTATATAACTCTTGTACTGTAATTTAAATTTTTCAATTGAAATTATAAACTTTAAATTTAAAAAAATTTATATATTTTTTTAGAATTCTGATATTTAAATAATGAGTCACTATCCATGGTCACATGTCATTACACGTGTATAAGTTGTCAGAAATTCAAATTTCCTGCCACGTGGGCAATTTTCGATTAGTTTTCAAAATATCGTCGGAAAATTGCGTACAAAATTCTAATTCATAAATTTTTTTATAAAATTGCGTACAAAATTCATAAAATTTAATTAGAAAAAAATATTTATGCATTCATAAAAAAATATTGAATAATAAATTTAACACATATTTATAAGTTTACAATCAAAATAGTTCAAATCTAATACGAAACATAGATTTTTAATTAAAAATAAAATAAAATACATAAAGAGTTATGATTCTATAAAGAATACTCATAAATAATATTTATTATTATTATTTTTATCATATTCTTTCTCGATCTCGATCACATCTCAACATTGAACGATGAATATATTAACATCTAAAATTAATTGACCTATGTAAAGTTAAAAAGTATTTTGCTATCTATATATATCCAGAAAATTCTAAAAAACATACAAAAAAACTCCGAATAATATTTTAAATATTATATAATTTTTTTTTCTCTGTATTTAAATCGTCAATTAAAAATATATATTTTGATTACTATATTTATATAATAATAACATAAAAAAGGTAAGATGACATTAAATATTTCAAAAATTAAATCAAACATATTTCACAGTCAATTTTTAAAATTGTCAGAGTAGATGCAGATAGACTCAATAAATTAAAGTTTGGTACTAACTTATTTGTTTAAAAAATAATAATTTTTTTGGATGAGAATGAATACGCTTATCTAAATTAAATGAAATGAAAGGTAATCTATACCCCACAAGAATATAGCTTAATAGCAATAAAAAAAATCAACGTGGAGCTAATAATTAGTAAATAAAATTTTTGTTGCTAAATTATATTATTTAATATAAAAAATTTACTTGCTAATATATTTAATGACAAATTAAAAAAAAATAGTAATGAAAAATTACTTGCTAATGAATTTAGCAACAAATTTACTTAATAATATATATATATATTAAATAATATAGATTATAATGAGAACAACGAGAAAATTTTACTTGTTAATTAGCTCCATACTAATTTTAGCATCAAATTTTTTAATAATTATTGAATTATTTTCTTGTAGTGATATATATATATATATATAAAGTATATTGAATTTTATGGATAAGGATAAAACAACAACAAGTCTCTCTAAACTTAAATTTAAAAAGACAAAAAAAAAATGATCTCTTATGTGACAAAATATTATACAAAAATACCATCCAATTAAGTGCAAGTTGCACTTATTTGGATGGTTTCAATGTTTTGTTTTATTATGTACAGAAGAATCAATAAAATAAAAATAACCATCCGCAGAATTTGAATTTGAAAATTTTGCATTTAACCCTATGTAATATTGAAAATGCAAAAATTTCTCTATAAAAAAATAATAATTTATCTTCACGTGTTTTTAAAAATAAAATAGAAATCCCTCCTAACTAAGGAGTATAAGTAACACAGCGCAATGATTTTTAAGAATAAAATTATTTTTATAAAATATATATACATAATATATTAATACTTATATATATAATTTAATTATTTATAATAATACATATAATTACTTGCTAAGATAGAGCAACCTTTCCACCAACCTTTTGCACACTGCTGGTTGAGGAAGTATATTATTTGCTTGAGTTGAAAATTTAATTTCTGCTGGAAGGGGTGTAGTGGTTGGTTTTGCATCTTGTAATCCCATGTCTGTCAATATATCTTTGATGTATTTGCATTTTGTAAGAGCTAATCTTTCTGGAGCTGTAGCTATTTCCAAGCCCAAGAAATATTTGGTTTTGTCTAAATCTTTAATTGTAAAAAGATCATCTAAGTAACTCTGACCTCTGCAATTTGAGATTCCGAAGGTCCTGCAACTAAAATGTCATCCACGTAAACAAGCCAAGCAATAAAACCTGTAGAAGTTAGCTTTGTAAACAAACAATAATCGTTTCTTAACTGTTTAAACCCAAAAGATCTTGGTAGTGAATTCATGGTTCCATATTCATGATGCTTGTTTGAGACTATAAAGAGACCTTTTGAGCTTGCAAACATGTCCATGAGGCAGTGGATAACCTTTTGGTCATTCCATGTAGACTTCCTCGTCTAAATAGCCATGTAAGAATGCATTGTTGACATCTAATTGATGAATATGCCATCCCGCAGAAGTTACAAACTGCAAGCAAGGACATAACTATAACAACTTTAGCCACTAGTTAAAACTCTAAAAAAAAGTCCACCCCTTCGATTTGGTTGTAACCCTTAGCAATCAATCTTGCTTTGTATCTATCAACTGTGTCATTTGGTGTAAGTTTAAGCTTGTATCCTATCTAGACCCTACAGCTTTCTTATCTTCAGAGAAAGGTGTTATGTCCTATGTTTTATTTTCTTCCAGAGCTTGTATTTTTGCCTTCATATCACTAATCCACGCTAGATATTTTGTTGCTTGAGTATACTACCTTGGTTCTTGCAAGCTGGAAATAGAAGCAACAAAACCTGCATATGTAGGGGTGACAACGGAAACAACAGGAAGAGAGTGAGCTGAAATATAATAGTAGACAAAATCATCCATCCAAGGCGGTCTATTAATGATTCTAGTGGATCTCATAGGTTCAGTAGGTACAATAGTTGTGTCTATAGGGTGTTTCTTTGGATTTTCTACCACAATAATAGGTGCAAAAGAGTCTAAAACATTCATAGGGGAAACACTGGAATCATGAAGAGGTAACGGAAGTGAACATGTGATAGGATCTGTCTGTTGTCCCTCATAAGGAAAAGTATCCTCATGAAAGACAACATCTCTGGTAACTAGTGAAAGACAACATCTCTGCTTACTAGTGTTGTCTTTTTCTCAAGACCAAACAATTTATACCCTTTTTGGCCATGCATATATCTAAGAAAGACACATTTGGATGCTCTTGCGTCAAATTTAGACTTTAAAGGTAAAGTTTTTATAGCAAAACAAAGGCAACCAAACACTTTCATCTGGTTATAATTCACGGGTTTATTGTACAATTTTTTATAAAGAATACTCCAGTTAAGAATTTGAGTTGGTAATTTGTTTATAATATAAGTAGCTGGGAGAAAAGCTTCAATTAAAAACATCTTAGGTAAGGATGATGAAACATAAGTGCTCTTACAACTTGCAAAAGATGTTTATGTTTTCTTTCAACCACCCCATTTTATTGGGGTGTGTATATATAAGGTTTTTGGTGTAAAATGTCTTCATTTCTTAAAAAAGTTTGGCATTGATTGCTTAGAAATTCAGTTCCATTATCAATTCTTACGACTTTAATCCGTTTATTGAACTATGTATTTATCATCTTATGAAATACTATTAATAGAGGTATTAGATCTGCTTTCTGTTGCATTAAAAAGGTCCGTGTGCACGTGTTGTAGTCATCATTTAACTGCAGCATGATAAGAAATGTTGGTTATAAGGGCCCCAAATGGCAATATGTAGAAGATCAAATGGAGCTTCTGATACAGATTCACTCAATGCAAAAGGGTTGTTTAGCCAATGGAAAATATCACAACTATGGATTTTATTCTGAGTTCCCTTTAACATGGGGATGTGATTAAGTAGATTGGAGGATGTGTGACCTAGTCTCCTATGCCACACATCTAAGTCAGATACTGCAATATTCATCAAATGTTCATCAAATGAATTACTATATTGTTTAATGGTTTCCATCTTGAAAGATTCCTCATCCAGTATATAAAGCCTTCATATCACTTTTCCTACAGTCACAATTTTTTAGTCTTGTGGTCCTGCAATACACAATTAGAATCAGAAAACTTAAAGATTATTGATGAGAAATCAAATAGTCTATTGATTGACATAAGTTCAATTTCAGCTTAGGTACATGTAATACATGTGTGAGTTTAATATTATTTGGCAATAGGACATTTCCTAGCTTTTGAACTGGTTGCTTTGAACCATCTGGTAGATGTATTCAAGACTTAGTTATGGTACAATCAAAGGATTCAAAAAGACCTCATTACTACACATGTGTGTTGATGCTTCACTATCAATAATCCAAGAATTTATGTTTAATTCATTGCAAGATTTATTTATCATTGATTTACCTAAAAAGTCATCAAACTCATCCTGAAAGTTTGGTTCTGTGTGATCTGTTCCCATCATCAATCTACGAATCTCAGACCTGATTAAGTTTGAGATCACTCTTTGATCCACTGGATCCTCTATTGTGCTTGCGACATGGTCTTCTATTTCTGTTGTGTTAAGGGCTTGACTGGTGCTGGTTTGTCATCTTTTCCTTTCAACGAGAGTTTTATACCAATCAGGGTAACCGTAGATTTCAAAACATGCGCTCTTCAAATATTTAGTCTTTCCACATTCCTCACAAACCATATTCTATTTTTGTGCCTGTATTTTCTTTCTTTGTGCGATTTTTGGGGCAAAGCAAGTGTTTCTTCTATTGTCTCTGGCCTGCATTGCTATATTCTATATAGAGTTTGAAATGCCAGAATTTACTTCCCTTTGTTTTTCCACCCTCAAAACATTAGAATAAGCTTTGTTTACAATTGATAGAGGTTCCATCAGTAGGATTTGATTCCTTACATGATCACAGCTATCATGTAAACCAATAAAAAATTGTATGAGTTGATTGGAAAGATTTATATCGGCTATGATCTAGATGCCCCACATTCACATTGAGCGTTGCATAGTATGCAAAGATTGACAGATTTTTCTATGAGACAGAAGTTATTTCTCTTTGTATTTGATATATCATTGGCCTATTACTTTTTTCAAAACGTGTCTCCAACTTTTTCCACAGTGTTGGAAAAAGGTGACCAAAAAGCCAATTAGATTGGCGGTTTTGGATGTATTCTATTCTGACATTAATTGATATTATGTAATATTATTTTAAGTGAACAAAATGAGTATTCGCTTATTTGACATTTACTTTATTGTGCTCATTCTGTATGTTTGCGTTTGCTTGAACATCGAAACAAAATCCACAGACCAATTGACAACCATGTAGTTGGGTCGCGCGTTGGATGGAGGTCATGAAACCAACTGCCAAAAAGTTGGGTTTGAAACGTTCCAAGTTAAGGACCTGGAGACTGGGGCATCGAGATTCCTACGGAGACTTGCATTAAGAGTTGCATTCAATTAGTGAGTACTGTATTTCATTGACGACAGACATGGAACGTCTATGCAATCTTGGTATGTTGATTGACCAGGTGTCAAATCAATTGAACTGACTTATAGGGATTGTCGTATGGAAGCCTTGGAGCTTGGTCAGTATGACTTGAATCCCTGGCTCTGATAGTACGGAAGTAGTCCTCAGTCTTGAGGAATCACGTACGAGGTGATTGTGTCACAGGCATGATCATCATAAGCCTTGTCCAGTGCAGTTAGAGTATGTAGCAAGGACGCTGAGTTTCAAGAAGAGGATTCGTCCCCTGTCAGTATGTGACAGAGGTATCTCCTATACACTTGGAGATGCATTCATGCTTTATGAACCTGTGGCCACAGTCGTTGATCGAATAGGAAAAAGAGGTTCCTATATTGAGAAACTTGGCGTAATGCGATTTTAATATTAAACATAGACGCCTAGTCCAGGATAGGAACTGACACCTAATTATATGTCCTAAACTAAGACCGAGATATGGTAGATGGAAGGACGGTACCCATATGTACTTGAGAGCCTAAATGTTCACACGGTCATTCACCTAGTCTCTAGTGCCATGAATAGTTGCTAGACGATCACTCATGATAACAAGCTTTCTTGATCAAGGGTTGATCATGAATTATTAATTAAATTAGATTTAGTTAATAATAGTGTGAGACACTAGCTCAAGTTTAGCTGAAAGGTGAACCTAAAGAGTCACACACAAATCACCGAGAAAGGACAAAGAATTAATTTAGAATTAATTCCGTAAGTAATTAGATTACTTACAAAAGAGAGATCCATTGGATTGAGAATCCCAAGAATAAATTAATGGCATTAATTTATATTAGGTTTGTCCTTATTATTTAATAAATTGGATCTTATTAAATAAAAAAGACAATTTGGGCTTATGTATTTAATTAAATTAAATACATATTAGACTCAATTGAATGAATTTTATTTAAACTGAATTTAATTAAAATTCATTGGGCCTTGAATTTTATTGGATAAAATCGGCCAACATAATATTTTGAGCCCATTTGGAAATTCTATGGAAGGATAAAATTAACCAACAAATTATATTTTTTGAAAAGTGCATTATTGGTCATTGTTGGGAATCTCTTTATTTGGAATAAAGAGAAACATACCTTGTAGATAACAAGAATATATCTAGACACATTCTTATCTATCAATACAAGATATATATATATATATGTTGTATAATTATTTGAAAAATAATTATCACACAATATTACACAACACAAGAAAAATAATCATCCTTCCTTAGAACCACTAGGCCGCGCCCTCTCTCTAATTCTCTTGGAGAATTCTTATTCTCTTATAGCAAGGAGTTTAAAAGATTTCAATTTTCGATGTGGTGTGAATGCACTTGGGGGGTTGCTACGTTAGAACCTCCGGTGAACATTTTGGCTTAGTTAACGAGAAAACAAAAGGGTATCATCTTTACGATTTTACGTTCTCGTTTACACCAATAGTCTCGTATGGTTTTTGTTTTCGTTTTTACTTCCGTACTACATTGAACGCCTTGGAACTCTAAGGGTACACCCCTTTCTTCGTTGTTTTTATGATTTAATTTTTATTATTGGATGCGTTTACGTTTACCGCTTCCGCTAACATGTTCCCGGATCGTACCACGCGATCCTTCACACAGTTTACTGGCCGAATTAACATAGAGAAACTCTCCACAATTTCTTTTGAAATAGAGTTTGGTATCCAATAAGTGACCATATAGTCATTTCTGATCCATTGCTCATATTCATCTGAGTTTTCTTTGGGTTTTGGCTTCTTGCCATTGATGAATCCTAGTTTCATTTTTGCCCTAATGTTATAAGTATAGATCTGCTCCATGACAGGTAATTCTTCCCATCTAGAAGCAAGGAAACAAGACACATCCCTGCATTATCTTATGCTTGTAGCTTCATCATTTCTGATTCTTCTGCTCACCATCTTTTGTTTATTCGGTTTCTCTTCTTTTTCAGCCATGGATTCTTGATTCACAGACTAGAAGCGTGAGATTTAAGGGAAAGCAAAAAATTTCAAGAACTATTAAAGAATGGTTCTGGTACCATGTAAAGAATTTAAAGAGAGAAAGAAGAAGATATCCATAGAACATAACAGTAAAATTCAAGGTTTGAATTGTAGAAAAAATTATGTTTTACAAGAAGGTTCCGCCCCTTTAAATAGAACAGGCTGAAGTAGTAGTTAAGCCGACTATTAGGCTTAAAATTAACTACTAATACCTAATTAACCGTTTAAGAAACCTCTAATGGCTATACAAAGCAAAACGCTATTTGCTCTAGCAAAAGCATAAAGTATATGGCTTACTAAAAAGCGCTAGTGCTAAGTGAGAGAACAAAAACATTAAAGGAGAGGAGTGACTTCAGCAACTGAACAACAACAATAACTCGAGTACTTTGTTTTCTTCATCCCAAACTGAAGTGTTGATGGTGCTATTGTAGACGGTACTTTAACTTCTTGCTTTTCCCTCTAGCCATGTATACTATTTACTGGAGTATTGCTGGTGACATTCGTAGCGGCCGTCTCTTCAATGTTGATGATGATCTTCCTTTATTTAGCCAGGGCCATGATTTTCTCCTTGACTATGAAGCAACTACCAATGGAGTGACTAACAGCTCAGTGATACTTGCTATACTTAGGGGCTGTTTAGCCTTTCATCTGTACACTTTGACTCAGGTAATTTGATCAAGTTTCTTTCCAACAGCTCGTTGAAAATGTAAGGCATGTGCAAGTTGGGAACTGGTATACCTTCTCTTGCAACTCTTTCAATATAAGCTGACGTCTTCCATTTGTCATACGCTGGTCTTCAAGATTTATCCCACTTTTTCCTAGCATTAGAGGAGATTTTGGCAGGATCCCTCTTGATGGTCATGGAATCCTTGAGCTTGGGCTTGGCGAACTTCTTGCTTTTGTTTGAGTTTGTCTCTTTTTTGATCGTTGATTGGGAAGACAATTTTGTGGTTAGCAATACTTAATTCCATGTCGTGAGCACGGGTAGCCAACTCTTCAAAGTTTCTTGGTTTGATCCCTTATAGAATGTAGAAAAACCCCTAATGCATACCTTGGATGATCCCTTATAGAATGTAGAAAAACCCCTAATTCCATGTCGTGAGCACGGGTAACCAACTCTTCAAAGTTTCTTGGCTTGATCCCCTAATGCATACCTTGGATGCACATTTCTTGTCTAGATGACTTTGAGAGTGTCATTGCAGTTCAAGTTGAAGGTGGACCATCGATTGATGTAGTCGACAATCAGCTCATCTTTTCATTGTCTTGCATTGGTGAGCTCAGTCATGCTCACAGTGAGCCAAGTATTATAGAAACAGTTGAGGAATTCTCTCTCCATTAGCTCCCAACTATCAATTGACTTTTGTTCTAAATTCACATACTAATAAAAAAGACATTACATTTGAGGAACTCAACAAATTGTTTAACCAACAGGTCGTCATCGGTATTGGTGTTGTTGAACGTCTCGATGAAGTGGGTGACATGTTGCTTTGGGTTGCCTTCCATCGAACTTTGCAGTTTTGGCGGTTGGTAGCCATCGACATTCTTAGGTTGTCAATTCACTTGGTATATGTCTTTGAGTAGGCAATCGAGTTCTGTGCAGATCTGCCGTAGTGGGCCTTGATGGTATTGGTAATCATCTCCTGCAGTTGTTCGACGAACAACAAACTAATGGAAGTCATGGAATGACTAGATTTCTGGTATGGACTCTTGCCTTGGTGCTGTTGGTCGTCATCGGTATTGGTGTTGTTGAACGTCTCGATGAAGTGGGTGACATGTTGCTTTGGGTTGCCTTCCATCGAACTTTGCAGTTTTGGCGGTTGGTAGCCATCGACATTCTTAGGTTGTCAATTCACTTGGTATATGTCTTTGAGTAGGCAATCGAGTTCTGTGCAGATCTGCCGTAGTGGGCCTTGATGGTATTGGTAATCATCTCCTGCAGTTGTTCGACGAACAACAAACTAATGGAAGTCATGGAATGCCTAGATTTCTGGTATGGACTCTTGCCTTGGTGCCTCTTCGTTTGTTTGATTCTCTTTTTCGGCATGTTTTGAAGTGAATGAGCGATTCTGGCTTGATTCTCCAACGTTTGTAGATTCGAGTTTGTTAATCAATTGAGCAATTTGAAGGTTTTTTGTCTTTCACAATCCTTTGGATGTCGGCTATGGCTTGGGCGATTTGAGCAACTTGTCCTCCATAGACATAACTTCAGTGATCATAGTGGGAAGAGTGGCAAAAGGAGTAGGTTTCAAGTTGATCTCAGTAGGGTTCGCCGAGTTCGAATGGTTAAAAGGAGAGGTATTCACGATCTTGCCCCCGATTGATGATTGAATGATAGTGGTGAAGTTGATGACATTTTTCTCATTCATGAAAACTTGGTTCGTCGAGTGATGTTTTAAATTCTAACTTAGGAGGAAGGAATGAGGGGTAGAGATGGTCCCTCTAGGTGTACCAGAAATTTATTCTCACAAAAATTTGTGAGTGCAAAAAATAATTATAAGATAACAAATAATATGGACCAAATGAAATATATTGATTTGAATATAAGTGGTTTACAATATTTGAATTCAAAATAATCGCCTTGTTACTCTCTTCGATTGTAGATTCAAGGGCTTAGAGTTCGTTCTTGAATCGAATTCGCAATCTTCTTATGATTTTTGGAAGGCTATTGCGTGCTATCTTTAAACATTATATCAATGCCTTATGGTTGCAGAACTTCATCGTGACAAAAAGCTTTTGTCTTGCTCTTGCTATGAATTTGTTATGCATTGTGTGTGTCCTTATGAGAAGATCCCTCTTTATAGGGGTGTTTATGACTTTAGGCAGATTCAGTTTCATGAACTTATACACCATGATCCTTGACATGAAAGAACTGTATTTGAACAAGAATTTGGTCAAATTAGTCAATCCAAAATTGAAAAAGTAAATTTATTTATTATAGATTGATCCATAAAAATAAATAAGACCCAAACTATTAACTAACTAAATTTTTTGAATTCAATTAATAATTCATTCTAAAATATTTTAACGTCAACAGATTTATTTATTTTTCTATAAATGTATTTTTCGTTGGAGCCAAACAAGCTCTAATAATCCATGCTGTAAAAATTTCAAATAGGAGTATTAAAAATAAAGATAATAATGAGGGAAATAGGGGGGTGGGGGTGGAATAGGGGGACCCACAACACAGCGAACAAGGGGTAGAGGCAGCTAAGCAAAAAACAGCATCTTTGCCTTTTGCTACCGAATAAGAAATAAGAAGACTCTTTTTCGCCTTTGTGGCCATCCATGAATCATGGCCGGTCACCGACTCTTCCGCTCTCTCTTTCTCTCTCCTGTCCCTCTCTCATCCCTTCAATTCGGAAGTCAGCTCTTCTTCTACTTGCCCATCACCCCTTTTATTTAAATCTTTCATTTCATTTGTTGTTTTTCGAGTTATCCGGGATTTTCTTCTGATTTTGTGTGCGAAAGGGGCGCTGTAGTTTTCACCAACTGGGATTGATTTTTATTTATTTTTTTAATCTTTCTTGATTGATAATTGCTTTTTGTGTTTTTGATTAATGAAATGGTTAATGGGTCTTTACAGTTCATTTTGTGATTACTGTGTTGAGAAAGGAGTCTTCTTTTTTAGCTGCTGTTAGTGATAGGCACGCCTGTCAGGCAACTCATCATCATTCCCTCCACCCCCATTTCTCTCTCTTTCTCTCTCTTCTGTCTCCCTCTCCCTCTCCCTCTCCCTCTCTCTCTCTCTCTCTCTCTCTCTCTCTCTCTCTCTCTCTTACATCAGAAAAATCTGCGTCTATCGAAATTCTTTCCTCTATTCTTGAGAGCCCAGTTTTCTTTTTCGGGAAATCTGGGCTGTTGTTTTTTTGTTGATTAAGCTTAGTTGAGTCGTTGGATTTGGATCTGTTCGATTTACTTCAAGTGGGGCTTGAGGAATATTACCGTCGTCAGATAGTAAAGGTGATTAATTAGCTCTACAGAGCTCCTCTGCTTTATCTTCTGTTTCTCTTTTCTCGACTTTCTTTGCTGATTTGGGTTTTCCTTTGACTATATTCTTTGATGTTTGAGTATGGGGCGTGTGCGTGGGCTGGTGCTTCTTTTAATTGGTAAATTTTGAGTCCTGATGATCAGGGAAGCAGCCATTTTCATTTGAAATAGTGGTGCTGCTTTGGGAACTGTAACATTTGAGGTGTGTTATGTCTGAATGGTTGTCTTGTTTCGTAAAATCTTGCATTTGACGCAAAAGATTTTGTCTTTACTTCAATAAGTGAGTCAGAGTTTCAAGATCAACGGCCCCAAGAAATTGCAGAAAAGAGCTTGGCCCTCGTATGGGGATGCGAACTAGTGAGTTAGATAAAAAGTCATGGAGAGAAGTTTCTGATGGCAGCTGATTTATGGCTCTGCTGTGTCTTCTCTTTGGAAATCCAGATATTTGATTTATTCATTAATTGTCTTAATCATCAGACTGGAATTAAGTATTTGGGTGAATTGCACCTAATTGACGGAACGGACGAAATGTCAGTTGCAACTTACAAGGAATGGGAATGGACAGGAAGTTGTCTATTTAGATGGTCCATTCAGCCCAGAGGTCAAGTTTGAAGTTTCATATTAGCATTGTTGGACTTGGACCGTGTTATGCATTTGAGTTGTATATCTGCAAATGTGCAAAGATAAGCATGGAAGTCAGTTCAGAGGCTTGGAAATATGATAAATTGAATGAGAAGCACAAACCTAGATAGATTTGGATAGCAAAGGAGAATGAATGTGAATGTAGCTGCTCCCACAACCAATCTGTGCTGGAGAGGCTTGAAGTGTTGAGAAAGTGTACGAGGCAATTCAATTGTTCCTGCAGATTAAGTGGAACTAAAGACTATTGTTCAGATGTGTTTATGTTATATTGGAAACAGATACAGGGAATGCTTTAATTGGCCGGAAAGTTGATTGAACTGGAGTTGGGGTAAGGGTATTGCTGGTTGTTTCATAAGTCCGAAGAGTGGCATTCCCGCTGATTGTTCCTGAAAGATACTTTAGCCATGAGCTCGTCATGAAGAGAAACTCATAATTACTGAGTGCAATAGTTGTTATTCCCTGCAAAGAACTTATGATCGTCTTGCTTGGGATTTGTAACCCTGTTTGTTTGCTTTTTTCTGTCCATTTTAAATAATTGGTTCAGTAAGTGCACTGTTTAATAAGTAAAGCCATGCTTCTAGATGATACTTTTCATGTGCTTCAATTCTAAACCTTGTATAGTATTTTTACTTTTTCAGCAAGTTTGTCTTTTCTTTTAGTGTTACTTACTCAATACCACATAATTTTCCATAGTCTTGTTTCAGGTCAAATTTGGATAATCACTATGGCTGTTTCAATGAGAGATGTGGATCCAGCTTTCCAGGGGGCAGGACAGAAGGCGTATCCTTATGGGAACTTGTTATTTGCAAGTCTTATTAAGTTGCATTGAAGTATTTATATTCACACTTGCGCAATGCAGTTTGCAAAATAGTTTTCAAAAGGATTCACATTAGAACCTTTTAAGATAGAAGCTTAGGTTGCATAAGTAAGACATATTGCAGTGACATATCAGTATCACGACTTCATATATATTTGCCTCCTTGACTTACTCTAGTGGTATTGAGATATGGCGGATCGAAAATTTTCGTCCTGTCCCCGTGGCACAATCTTCACATGGAAAATTTTTCACTGGAGATTCCTATGTGGTTTTAAAGGTAATTTTGATTTCTTATTCTCCAGAACTAGCATCTTGGTCTCTACTGATTATTTAGTGGAGAGCAGGAACCCCACTTTGGGTGGAGCACAAATGCATCTTACATATTTTATTCTAATTTCCATGTTCTGCATGTACTATTGCTCATTAGAATGGTTGTTATTTATGCTTTCTAATTTTACGCCAACCCCTCACTCCCCCCAAATACCTCTTATAGACTTGCATCTAGATTTTGACCTTTGGTAATGTGTCGTTTTGGCTTTCCAGTAAATCATAAACATCATACTTGAAGGATGAGTACGACTGTTAATGATATTGTTTTCTGATCCTTCTAGCATTTTGCATGAAAACTTCTTGTGGACCCTGTGGCTATCTTCAGAATATTCTTAATACCTCCAATTATGTGTCATTGTTGCTCTGGTTTGGTTCTACGAGTGCTACGCTAACAGTTGCTAAGACTGTCAATGCTCGTTCACAAGTCCTCTTGAAGTTTCTCAAACCAATCTTGAGCCAAAGGTTATGACTTGGACTTAAATTCGAGCTGAGCACATGCTGTGTAGACTCGGCTTTGATTGGGCTTGGATTTGGCCAAGTAATAGAGTTATATAGGAAACGTATAAAAATAAGTATACAATAACTATATGTAAAATGTTTGAATTTTTTATCAATCCTGGTAATTCCAAAATTTGAAGACAAGTAGGGAAATTCAAATGCTCACAAGTTGCTAACGATTATGTTTTATTTAATTTATTGTGGAACTAATTGGTGGTTTGACTCTGTCGATTTGAAGTTCAACAATGTTTCACTTTAGAATAGATAGAATTTGATTTTATTGTTTTGAAGTTGTTTCTTATTATTTGGTATTAAAATCTGTATTATTAATTTTACTGAAAACTATAGAACAAAATAAAAGTTGGGCTAGCTTGGGCTTGGCTTGAAGGTCGTAATCAGACCAAGCCTGAACTTTGAGCAAAAGAACGAGAAAAACTTTAAGCCTAGATGAAAAAGCTACTATGGAATTAAATCGAGCGCAAGCCTAAGCAGGGTCAGACACGCGGTTGATAGCCGTAATGATTGGTTAGTGGATCTTGGTAATTATAAGTTATATAATCATTTGTTGAAGTACAAATCACATAGTTTTGCATCCAGTCAGTTGGATTGGTGCTAATTTCTTTACTTAATTTAAATGCTGAATATTTGTTCCGGCCAAGTAGAATTCTAATTACCCTTGAAAATGTATTTAAAGTTTCTTGAGAGCTCTGCAACTATAGGGCAGTAGTTATCTACATTTGCTGTACTCTCTGTTGCATTAATTTACTGCTTTCCATTTTTTTAAAAACTTTGCAACCATAATATTGGACATTCTTTTCAAACATTCTGAGGCCGGAAATGAAAAGAACCTGTCAAAGAGTGACAGGATAAGAGAGATGATGGGCTGGTTTTGATGGTGGTTTGTGTGTACAAAGATCAAACTGTCAACCATCTGCACCAATTACGCCACAGAACCAATTTACTAAAAGAAAATTATTAAATCTTGCTCCAAACATTTCATGCCTATAGTCCCTTGTTGATGCTCAAATGTGTGTTTCTATAATTAGTGCATAACTCATGTTTGCTATATGCCATGCTATTTCAGTTTTTCTTATGTCTTATCTTATTATTTCCTATGAATATGATTATGTTGGAGGTATTTATCTCTAGTGTGACCCAGTACTCTCCTTTCTTCAGACCACTGCTTCGAAAAATGGTTCCCTGCGTCATGATATTCACTATTGGCTGGGTAAAGATACCAGTCAGGTAAGTCTTTATGGCTATTGTTTATATCTTAGTGGATGTATTTCTCTGCAGTTGTTTCCTGATTCTATAAACATTATCGTATACAGGATGAAGCCGGCACTGCAGCCATCAAAACTGTTGAATTAGATGCAGCCTTGGGTGGGCGTGCTGTTCAATACCGTGAAGTACAAGGCCATGAAACAGAGAAGTTCCTGTCCTATTTTAAGCCATGTATAATACCTCAAGAAGGTGGAGTTGCCTCGGGCTTCAAGCATGCCGAGACAGAAGAACACCAGACTCGTTTGTACGTATGTAAAGGAAAGCATGTTGTTCATGTGAAAGAGGTAAGATTTCTCTCACAGGCTTCTGGTGGTGCATCTTCATAGTACCAGTGTTCACATTTACTATGTTCTTCGCTGACAGGTGCCTTTTGCTCGATCCTCTCTGAATCATGATGACATCTTTATTCTCGATACAAAGTCCAAGATTTTTCAGTTTAATGGTTCCAACTCATCCATTCAAGAGAGGGCTAAAGCTCTGGAAGTTGTGCAGTACATTAAAGATACTTACCATGATGGAAAATGTGAAATAGCAGCTATTGGTAACTGTGCCACAAATTGAATGTTTTCGATGTTGATACTGTGTGGTGGATGATACATTGTTGCCTTTTCTTTTGACTGCAGAAGATGGAAAATTAATGGCTGATGCTGAGACCGGAGAGTTTTGGGGTTTCTTTGGTGGCTTTGCTCCACTTCCAAGGAAAACAACCATTGATGAACCAAAGAGCGATGATGTTGGTCCTTCTAAGCTCTACTGGTATTCAATTTCTCCACTAGCACTGCTTCCTCAAGTCGTTTCTCATATGCATCTTGTTTTCATAGGGTGGATTAATTTGTCGTGGTTTATTGTTCAGTTAGAAAAGTTCTTGATGCTTTGAGGATTGAAAGACCTAAATTGAATATGAGGAGTTTGTAACCAATTTATTTGCAGTGGAAATAAAATTGAACCGACTTTCCACCAAACATGCTGATGCTTGTTTGTTCCTCTTTTTTCTCTAAAAATACCTGGTTTTCTGCATATATGTTGCATAGGAGTACAAAAGTATACTTCTGCTTCTCTTCCTTGGATTGATACTATAGATATGATGTCAATGGATTTGCATTTCCGAATTCTGATCCTCTTCCCTGTCTCACCAATTAACTAAATGGACATTTGCTGAAAACATTTTATCTTTGAAAGTAACTGGTCTATGTTAAAAAGACCATAGAACTTTGACATGTTGGTTCTGACAATTGTTTCTAATGTTCCTAGTGTTGAGAAGGGAGAGGCAGTACCTGTTGAGGTTGATTCTTTGACAAGGCAGTTATTAGATACGCATAAATGCTACATTCTCGACTGTGGGAAGGAAGTCTTTGTTTGGATGGGGAGAAGTAGTTCTCTTAATCAAAGAAAAGCTGCAACCAGCGCTGTTGATGTAAGTGTAGCTACTTTAGTTACTCAAGGCTTTTCATGTGGAGTTTTGGGTACTAGTCTTATCAATTAAATTTGCAAATGTTTTCATTAACAGGAACTACTGCGTAGCTCTGATAGATCCAACTCTTATGTAATCCGTGTGATTGAGGGGTTTGAGACGGTGATATTTCGCTCAAAGTTTGACTCCTGGCCTCAATTAACCAATGTGGCTGTTACTGAGGATGGTAGAGGGAAAGTTGCAGGTCAGTGATAGATATGGCAGATTTATGCTACTTCCAAATGTAGATTCATTCATGTAACATTTCCGTGTGCCCTGGGTTCCTCCTCATCGCCATAATTAACCAGAATACTCACCTTCATTATTTGTCAATTTCTTATTGTTGGTTTACATTTGATGCTCTCTAGCACTTCTAAAGCGTCAAGGGGTTAATGTGAAGGGTCTTCTCAAAGCAGAATCTCCTAAGGAAGAACATCAATTGTATATAGACTGCACTGGAGATTTACAGGTGATGTGTAAACAGGATGTTGTTCTATGTATGGTATGTCAGAGAATTGGCTTCCTATTTTTCGTTTACTTTAATGATCTCATGAAACAACTATTATCACAAGAAGCAAATTCTAGAATTATATTCTTTAGAAGGAGATGCTGCTCAACTTTTTTATTCAAACAAAAATAGAGAAAGTAATCTAGTGGTGTTCAACCTTAACAAAAAAGGGACCTGCCAATTTGAGCCTTTAGCAACCAGTGGCCAACCTTTATATATGCATGTACAATCTTATTGTTCAGTTTCCACCCAGAAACAACGCCCTTTACTTGGCTGAGTTGCAAAAAGAAGCAAAGAACTGGGTTATTATTTGCAAATTGCAGGTTTATTAGAAGATATAGTGCTCAGGAATTCAGAAAAATGTGAATTGGTCTTTGGAGTTGAAAAGAAACCTTCAGGAAAGCTGTTGTAAAGTGAAATGTAATTGGACAAAAATAAAGGTATAATTTGGTCACATTGCTTTCTCAAAAGCTTAAGAAACATGCAAGAGGAATTAGTTGTCTTTGAGATTCATGTCTATCGTATTTGCTGTAGTCTCCGCAAACCTGTCAAATACTACTTGGGTCTATGAAACACTTTTCAAATAAATACACTTCTATTACTTAGGCAAGCGAAGTCTTTCTCTGTGCATTTTCTTCTCTTAATTATTATCTCTCTCAGGTAATATTATTTCATCACTTGTTTCACTGCTTCTACTGATTTTTCACCTTCCTGCTCACAATGCCCAGGTATGGCGTGTGGATGGTCAACAGAAGACTCTTCTTCTAGCTTCAGATCAGTCAAAGTTTTACAGTGGAGATTGCTATATCTTTCAGTATTCTTATCCTGGAGAAGAAAAAGATGAAACTCTAATAGGGACATGGTTTGGGAAGCAAAGTGTTGAGGTGAAGCCTTCATATATTCCCAATCTTCTTCTGCCTTTTGCTTTGCAAAATATATATCATTTCTAGCAATTTACCTTATGCACAAATTTCCACCCTCGTTGAGTATGTTTCTGCACATGGCAATTCCAATGATAAAAGTTTTAGACAATTAATGGTGAAATATTGTATAAGATCTGTTGGATCATCTGACCTCGATAGAGGGCAAAATCTAGACATAACCAGATAGCTTCGTTAGCTGGAAATGAAAATTTGAACATTAGACTACTTGGATACTTTCATTTGCAAGGTTTAACATTCACCCAGGGAAGATATATGAAGGAAACAAAAATATGCTCTAGGAATTGCATAACAACCGACATTTTACCCTCTTATCCTTCCGACTATGAGAGACCACTAAACAAGGGGGTAATCCAATATAATTACTAGGGCCACTTGATGAATATTTACTAGAAACTAGGAGCTTGGGCAAATGGTTCTATGTTTTTCAACCAACATACAGAAACTTTCATGGATACACATCAGGAGAACGCTTACTCGTTCTAGTAATCATCATCCATTAGCTTTTAGGATGAAATTCATCATAAGAGGCACATTAAACAAGTTTTTCTTGATAGTTCCAACTAAAGCATTATTGTTAAACGACCACATCGTCCAAAAGTTTAAGTCGTCTCCCTTCACTCACTTGCAAATCTTACACGTGAGACCTTTCCTCTTTTTATAAATGGGTGGCACCGAGATTTGACATATTTGATACCATGTTAAACAACCACCTCATCGAAACATTAATATCTCAACAATTATATCTCGCGCATCAAAAAGGTAAACTTCTGGAATAAGAAGATACTGTATAAAATGACGATATTAAACTTTTAGTTTGTAACAACTTTTTCAAGCCATGTCATCTTTGTTTTAGGGGTTAGTACTGATTTGTTGATGGAATTATTGATCATGTTAATCATGCTCTATAGGAAGATAGGGTATCGGCCACTTCACAGGCAAGCAAGATGGTTGAGTCTCTGAAGTTCTTACCTGCTCAGGCACATCACTCTCCTTGATCACTTTTATTATGATTCTACTTGTCAATGCAAACTTCTAAATTGATGGATGTATTGATAGTTTAATTTCTCTGCATTGCTAGGCTCGCATCCATGAAGGAAGTGAACCAATCCAGTTCTTTGCCATTTTCCAGAGCTTCATTGTCTTCAAGGTTTGAGAGATGACAATGTCAACCTACTTAGAAATTCTTCCTGTTCTTATTTATCCATATCTATTATTTCAATGATTGGCTATGGAGTAAAATTATTTTATCTGCATGTCGACAGGGCGGTCTTAGTAAAGGCTACAAAAAGTACATAACCGAAAAGGAACTTCCAGATGATACATATTCAGAGGATGGACTTGCATTATTCCGAGTTCAAGGAAGTGGGCCCGATAATATGCAAGCAATTCAAGTTGAACCAGTAAGTCCTCTGTCCGTTTCCTTTTTGTTAAGTCCTATATGATTAGCAGCTGGAAATGTGTTTTTACCGTATCGGGCATGTCTCTGTTCTCTTGTAAACTTCAAGTTTTTGGAAAGCATCTAGCATGTTTCTGGTCTCTATTTCACCTATTAATCTTTATTATCTGATCGTTTAATTTCTTTTCTGTTTGAGGTTGTCTCTGATAAATTGCTTTAGGACTTTTACATTGCGGAAATACCAAATAGACCAACTCTGTTTATCTGAACAATAATGTTCCCAAAATGTTCTCTGTTGCAACAAAAAGTTCTCTACCTCATTTTGAATCTTAGTTCAGCAAAATCACATGTTTATCATTGCTTCTCATACAACATTTTGTAGTTTGCAAGATGAGTACATTTCTTCATAGCCTTTACGCAAACTAGATCTTATTATACCCCTGGCATCAAGATTTCCTAAATAAAAAGTGTGCAACATCGGTGACAGGAGGAAATGATTTTGTTATGTATTAGTAGGCGTATTCACAATTTGATAAATTGATCAAACCGTTACCGCACGGAACTTGAAAATTCAGCACATGCCGAAACCGAACCAAGAATTCTGTTCAGTGTTCGGGTTTTATTTTCTTGAAAATTCGGTGTTCGGTTCTGTTTCAATTTTGTGTTGGTACCGAGATACTATTTTTAATTTTATTTTATATATTGACACTATTTTTATGCTATTTGTATTATTTCACTTATTAAAAATTAAAAAGAGTAAATAAAAAGTGTAATTAATATATTTAATATTTAATACTTAATATTTAATTTTTAACTTTTTTTATAATTTAATGAAAAGTTCGGTTTACTGAATACCGGATCAAAATATAAAAAGAAAATAGCAAACCGAAACCAAAACTTAACTGACTAATTCAGTTTGGTATTCCGGTTTTACAGAATGAACACCTCTATGTATTAGCCTGTAGAGGATGAATGTTAGAGCTGTTGTTCTGGAAACCACTTTGATTATTGTGATGTTGGCAACAAGGGACAGCTTTTTATCTATTACCAAGTTCCCTTAAGCCATTATATATGACATTCAGAGCATCGAAGATACATTCTGATAGCAGGTTACAGCTGTTGTCATATGGACATCTATTTTCATCAAATAATATCCAGTTAATTATTGGTCAAATTCCTTTCCCTGCTCAAAATGTTCTATTTATGTAGCTTGGATATATAAATTTTGTTATTTTATTGATTCAGGTCGCGTCATCATTGAATTCCTCTTACTGTTACATACTACACAGTGGTTCCTCTGTCTTTACCTGGTCTGGAAATCTTACATCATCTGAAGCCCAGGAGGTTGTTGAGAGGCAGCTTGATCTTATAAAGGTCTGACTACCCTGGTCTATGGATGTTTCTCTCACCATACTGAGTTGAGCATATAGATTTTTCAGTTAGTTGCATGCTATGTTTTGTTGATGAGCACCTGATGCGATCTTTTTTACTGCTTGTTTTCTCATTAAGGCAAATATCTGAAGTCAACACCAATTGAGTGGTTGGAGTTGCTGGAGAAATTTTGTTTTGTCTATGTTACGTGTCCTTTACTTGTCAGACTTCTTTTCCTTTACAGCCAAACATGCAGTCTAAACTGCAAAAAGAAGGTGCAGAGTCTGAGCAGTTTTGGGAGTTGTTAGGTGGAAAATCTGAGTACCCAAGCCAGAGAATTGCAAGAGTAGCTGAGAGCGATCCCCATCTGTTCTCATGCACCTTAACGAAGGGTATGGCATCTTTTGTTACCAATTTTATATTTTCGCTATTGTTTCTGTTCGTTCCTAAAATCAACTAACTTGTGTCATTCATTTGTTTGTTATTCCAATCATGGCTGAACTTGCACTGGTTCTCAGGAGATCTCAAGGTTTGTATATTTCATATCTCCTTATTATCTAGGGAGAAAACAGTAATGCAATCTTATTGGCACTTTCAGCATTGCAACTACGCACTTTTACCATCCTTATCTACTAGTTCAGTATTTGGGAAAAAAGTCCTTGCTTCTGCATTGAGTATAACATGGAGAATGTACCCTCCGACATCAATGTTCTCATGCAGACACCAACATTTTGCCATTCGCCTCGATGCTATTTCTGATCTTATCATCTTATTAACTAATATATTTATTTTTTCCGTGGATGGTATGACATTGAATCATAATCTGTATTGCAGGTGACCGAGATATACAATTTCAACCAGGATGATCTAATGACTGAAGATATATATGTTCTTGACTGCCAATCGGACATTTATGTTTGGGTTGGGCAACAGGTGGAATCTAAGAATAAGATGAATACTTTAAATATCGGAGAGGTACACTTTAACTTGATTTCATGTTTTAGTTGTGGACCCAAGCCACTTCAAGTGAACTATGCTCGTGTCTTCTGAAGATTGTTTGACATTGTGCTTAGCATTGAAACTGTCAATATGCTTCAAATCTAACAATGCGCTGTGGCATTTAGAAAAGTCAAAGTTCTGATCCTCAAAACTTTGGTTGTCCTATAAACTGACTTGTGCTGTGAAGGTTTTATGCTCTTTTGTGCGTGATAGTATCTGTAGCTACTTTTTTCTGAGATACTTGGACCTGTGATGAACTTATGCTACGAAATCAAATGTTGCTAATGTTTATGATGTGCTTGGAAAATCTACAAAACCTATCAATAAAGGAGTAATTTAATATTATATGCTAAACTGTGAAAAGCATTTACTTCCATATCTGCCAGATTGTGATTTCTGGGTTGAATCCGTTATATGGATGATAATTAAACTTCTTTGTGATGTGCTTGGTTTGGGAATGTAGGGGTCGATCAGGTGTGTTATAAATCAATTTTTAGCTTGATCAAAACAACTTAATAAGCTTGTTAATCTTCTTCAGTTAGACGTGGACACGTCATATAAATTTTGGATCTTGCAGTTTGTTATGTTAAGATGTTCCATAAGTTATTTTGACACGTCTCCGTATATTTTATTGCTTCCAAGCAGAAATTTCTGGAGCGTGATTTTCTTCACGAGAAATTATCCCCCCACACTCCAATATATATTATCATGGAGGGGAATGAACCATCTTACTTCACTCGTTTTTTCTCTTGGGACTCCACAAAATCTGCAGTGAGTGCTATCACTATACGTCTGACATCCTTCTTCGAATTCAGAGCTTCATATTATTCTTACTTATTTCTATTGTTGCAGATGCACGGTAACTCTTTCCAAAGAAAATTGACGATTCTTAAACATGGGCGCACCCCTGTGTTGGATGTGAGTTTCTTTTCCTTCACGCCCCTTCAATTTTCTCTGTTATGTTAATTTATCATTGATAGATTTATTTCTTCTGTTATGATTTTATAATCTTCTTCGATAATGATTCTTGACTGAACTATTTGGGCGATCTATGTCGCAAACTTAGTCATGAACAGAAGACAATCAGGGTTTTCTTGAGACTAAATAATAGATAGACTATGTATTTGTAGTCCATTTCATTTTGTTTTAGTATTTTAGACTTTAGCAAGGATTAGATTTTTATAGATAGTTCTGTTGATGCAGTTGCATTTTGATAAATTCAGCACTTGATATGAGATGAGAATGTGAATCCCAAGTTGATGCTCATTTTATTTTATGATTAAGACAGAACTAAAAAGATACATGATTCTGGTAAACTAGTTTTATATTTTTTATTCCGTTTCTTATATGTTTTTGCATGATAGAAACCCAAACGGAGAACACCTGTCTCATATACTGGAAGGTCTGCTGCACCAGAAAAATCGCAGCGGTCTAGAAGTATGTCTTTTAGCCCTGACAGAGTTCGTGTAAGAGGCAGATCTCCAGCATTCAATGCTCTTGCGGCTAATTTTGAGAATCCCAATGCAAGGAATTTGTCAACTCCCCCTCCAATGGTGAGAAAGGTTTATCCAAAATCAGTGACACCGGATTCAGGAAAACTGCCTTCAAAGTCCGCAGCTATAGCAGCTCTAACGTCAACATTTGAGCAATCGGCTCCCGCTCGGCAATTCATTATTCCCCGTTCTCCTAAAGGTATAGCTCTTGTGTTTTTTCATGTCATCTACTTTTTCGGGAATGCATATTGAACTTCACTCCATTGTGTTAAAGTGAGCCCCGAGGTACAGAAACCAAAATCTGCGCCTCCTCTATCTAGGCAAAACTCAGTAGAAGAACTGAAGCCCAAGCCTGAACCCATCCAAGAAGATGTGAAGGAGAATGAAGCCGATGATGATGAAGGGCTCCAAGTACACCCGTATGATCGTCTTAAAACAACGTCGACTGATCCAGTTTCAGATATTGATGTGACGAAACGAGAGGTATGTATAAGACAAGCATTATTTACCTTAATGGTCATGCTTCAGTTAATGTTCATCTGATATTACGCACATCCTTCTCCAGACATATTTGTCCTCAGAAGAATTCAAGGTGAAATTCGGCATGACCAAGGATGTTTTCTACAAATTGCCGAAATGGAAACAGAACAAGCTTAAAATGTCGCTTCAACTATTCTGATCACTTGCAAGGCATCTCATCCATCTAAGCGTCCCAATGCAAGTCTTCCGACGAGACAAAGAACACCTGGAAACCTGTACGACTTTTCTCTTCATGTCATGCATGGATGCATTTTTTATACAGCAAAGAAACGATTTCCCAAGTGTGTGTGGGGACAGCATCAGTGCATTTTTAACTGCTTCTGCTCCCAGGATGCTTCTTTCTATACCTGATGAACAGATTCTGGATAAAACTGCCTAGTCTTGATACATAGAGAAGTTTGAATGCATAGGAATTTGCTCCGGTTTTCCCTTTTTGCGACTTGACATTCTTTTTGGTCTCTGAGGTTTGTTGCGAGCTTGCATTTTTTCGGTTTGTGCTTCATTTGTTTCCGGCAATGGGATTTAGGGAAGTTTTAGGTTTATGTAGCAAGATTGTGTGTACAGGAATGTAAACCAGTCCTTTCATTATTTGACTAGCCAATAAAAGTGTGCTTTTCTTTTCATTTTCTTCCCCTCTCTCAGTAGTGCAGGTTGGATTCATTGTTACGGGTTATTTTTAGTGAGTTGTGAGACTCGGAGTTTCAGAACATCGCATCTTATTATGTTCAAGGGACTTGTGTTTGGATTTTTATACACTAAAGTTGCTGATCAAATCATTCTTGGACTTCAAATCCTGGAACTTCCTAAGAAACGACTGTTGAAATTTCGTATGTTATCTCCGAAAATCATATCCATTTAAGTATGAATTTGCTTATGACAGCACTATGAGAAGAGGTCGGGTTTGTGACAGACTCACTGTTTGTTTGAAGGGTAGTTATCATTCAATCGGTTGTTGTAAAGAAATTCTAATGATATGGTCTTAAGATGACAGTTGCACTTATGTCTCTCCTCCTTTCGAATATCAAGAAAATATAGTACGAGACAATAGTGGAGTAATTCTACAACTATGGCTAAAGCTTAAGAATAATCTCTTGCAAAAAATTGATAGAATCTATAACCACCGTCTCTATATTCTAATTTAAATTTAATTTAGTCATAAGTATAAAATGCGTGATTGACGTACGATTTCAAGAAAGTGACCACACATTCAATTAATTTGATTTGATCAAATATGTTTTGAGTAAGAATTTTTCATTCAACCTCTATCACCATAGCAGAAATCAAGAATCATGATCTACACTAATTAAACAACAGCGGATGAGGAAGAGGCAGCGGCAGCAGAAATGGCAGAGTTCACAGCTGTCTTCTGCTCCTGGTGTTGGGACTGTGAAATCCAATCCGACCACCTTTTTACAACTGCTTCTTCCTGTCTCTCTCTCCCCTCCTTCCTTCCATTATTGTTCCTGTACCTACTCACCCCGGTTATTTCCGACACACTTCTCTCATTAATTTCTCCCCTGCCGCTCCCCTCCTCCCCTCCCAGTATCATTTCTGATCTCAGGTACAGAATTTCCGACGCCTGAACGTCGCTCCACCGCCTTCCCTCTTCCTCCTCTGCTTCCCCGGCCCCGGATATTATGATCCGGTGTTCCAAGCGGTGCCCGTCTCCTTGCACAGGCAGCTGCCCGTCTTTTCTGGATGCTGTCGAGCTATCCGACACGGGCCCGTCTTTTCTGGATGATTTCCAGCTTCCCGACGATCTCCCCTTGTTTTCCGATGCGGGGTTCCCTGTTTTCCTCCTGGATCTCCAGCTATCCAATGAAATCCTGCCCCTGGAATCATCGCTTCCCGGATTTTCCACGATAATTCCCAGGGAACTTCCTCTTTCCCCGGCAGAAGAATGGCGGCCTGAGATTCTCGTGTTCTCGTGTTCCCTTCCCTTCCTGTGATCGCTGCTCCGCGGCGTAAACTGATCGACGAGGAGGATGTCTTCCGGGTGAAGCCGGCACCGGCAGAGCGGGCACGTGGAGTGGGCGTCGAGCCAGGTATCCACACACTCGACGTGGAACGCGTGCTTGCATTTCGGCAGCAGCCTGAGAACCTCTTCGGGCTCGAATCTGTTCAGGCAGACCGCGCATTCCAGGCCGTCTTTCTGGCCCATTAGAGACGAAAACCGAAACATCGGCAGCGATTCGATGACTTTCCTGTTGATTCCCGAGTTCCCCCTGGACAGCGGCCGCCCCCTGGAATTGCTGCTCTCGTATATCTCTCTCTTGCAATGCTTCACATACAGAAGCAACAGAAACGTAATCGAGAAAATGGTTGTAAGAATCCCCACAACGATTACTATACTGGGCTTGAACGCGTTGGCTATTGCTCCGTCAAACGCCGCCGCTGGAGGCGGCGGCGCCACCGGACTGTGCGTCGAGTTAGCAGCAGTTTCTGTAGCCACTGCAATTTCACAAATCAAGAAAACGCAAAAGCAGAAGAATGACAGAAGCCCAGAAACGCCCATAAGAGGCTACAGAGAAACAGGGAATTGTAGCTTTTTCTGCAACAAAATTCAGACAAAGTCATCAAACGTAGTTGATATATATATATAGACTTAAACAGACAGTGACACGGAGCGGACAGAAGTTTCTTCACTTATGAGATCAAGAAAACGAATCACATGTTCAGGTTCTGTTCCTGTCTCTCTCTCTCTCTCTCTCTCTCTGTCTCTGTAGTGTATGAATAGCCGCTGCACAGTTGAAACCATATATATGTGTGTGTGTCCCATTAGGTATGTAGAATAGTGTCATGATGCTGCAGACGAAAGCTAGAAAGAAAAGACAGTGGGGTTGGGGAGGGGTTGGTTTGGTTAGTGTAGAGTGGATCTAAGCCTCAACCGCAGCTAAAACCAAGCACATTGTAGCAGTCCAAGTGTGCGACAGATGTTTGGTTTTATTGTGAACAATGGTTAAACCACATATTTAAATTTTCCATGTATAGTAGGCTGGGAATATTTTTTTTACGCAAATCAGGTTTGATCGAATTAAATTAATTACAAATCAAGTGGAAGACCGCCTCCATTCCATACACTATTGAGTATGGGGTTGCCCCGATTGAAGTTCTTACTGACGTACGATAAGCATGGAGAGCGAATGGGAGCATTTCATGTCAGTCCCCGTATGTAATTGCTATTTCTAAAAGAATATTCTTGTTTTTGATCTTTTTCTTTTTTGCCTCAACTGCCCCATTCATTTGTTGTGGCCTGTAAGGTGCAGAATTAGGATGCCGGATCTTCATTTTGTAGCGCGTGCCCCAAGGTATGCTCGATTCCGGTAGAGCTTGGAGCGACCTAAAGACACGGGTCACTTTTCCCAAGGAAGGTACTATGAGAATTTGGAGCGAATCGAGCTTGGTTTGGTCGCCCTAAGCCGAAGCTTCTTATTTATTGATCTTGCCGGGAGGGGTTTTCCCTTCTTCTCATCAAATACTTGTTATATAATTAGTCACTTTGATTGAATTATACACCAATCAAATGACAAGTACAGTGACATTTGTCATGTGATAGATCACTTTTCCTGAATTATACACTAATTATATGGCAAGTGTATTGATTTTGGTAGTATAGAATGGAAAATTTAGTCTATGATTTCACCAATTTTCACATTAGCACTTGCCACATTAGTTTGTACACGTGCTATATAATTGGTTCAGTTTCGATCAAATCTGATATAAATGAGAATTTTTCAATAGAGTAGTGGTGATTTTGTTGAAATTCTCGGGTCGGGATAGATTGTTTACTTCAAATTACATGTGTACAAAAATTATGTGAGTAGTTTTTCGTTATTTGTAGATGAATTTGATCTATTTATTTCTTACCCAAATCTCGAAATTAAATTTTATTTAAATACTATGATATCAAAGTGTACGAATTTTTCACCATGGCAAATGAGGTTTTAATTTGTGGTACTTTTTAACTGAGTGATACATTGACGTAATGTACGATATACTTGAAGTATTTCTTAAAAAAGTATATAATAAAACGATGTCGAACGAAGTTTTGACATGTCAAATCTATCACCTGACATTATTCTCTAGTAATATAGGTTAGATGTTCCGCACTAATGATGTCAATTTGAATTTTATCTAAATATTTAGTGGGATTAAATGTACGTCTCAACCTAATACGGGTAAACTAGCATAATTTTGAATTACCCTCAAGCATAAGAAAAATGCCTAAATAGGCCAACGGTATGTGCATTTTTTATTAGGTCAGACCAGACGATTTTAAATTTGAGATCATTGATGACAAAATATGTGGAGACAGATAAACATGCATGCCACATTACGACTGTATCGTTGCCCATTCATTTGAATACTAAGTCTAAAAGCTACACCAGATGTTTTAAATCCCAATGTTCATTCTCAACTATCGTTTTATATCACATTCTTGATTTGACCATCAGAAAGTTACCGCAAGGGACACCTCCTGCAAGCTCGACCCATGTTGGTGTTTGCAGGTCACAACCCTAAAAGATTTGCAGACTTGACCCGTCAAGATTTTTGGTTTGGGATTGTAACATTATGTTTGTCTTTAAATGAATTAGATTGTTGATTTTTTTTTGTTTTTTACCAAATTTATAGTACAGTATCTCTAAGGTTTGCTATAAAAATGAAATTACTGTACAAATTCAAACATAATCTTCTCTTACGGAACTTTGAAGGGAAAATTACAATTTCCGTCCTGTAAGTTAGATGGAATGACGATTTTGATCCTAGACGAATTAATTTTCATAATTTAGTCCTGTAATTTTAAAAATTAGAGATTTTTTCGTCCTATAATCTATTCTTATGACTTTGATAATTGCAATTTTCCCAAACTTTTGAGACACTACCCTTAGTTTCCCTTCGTTGTAACCGAATAATGAAGGGATTAATAAAAAACCAAGTCGATCTGATTGTACACTCGACCGAATCCTTCAATCCAAATGCTATTTACCAACAAAACAACGCTGAACTCAAACAAAGTTTTCAAAGAAACCAAAACCTCAGATGCTCGACAACACTCACAATTCTTTCTTTATCTTTTTCATGAATAGTTACAATCCTAATGCACGTGGGACATGAATGTTCCAAAACCTCTCATGTTATCTTATCCACAAAGAGACATTCTTAGCCCAAAAGCAGTCTGAATTACATGAAAAATATCTGTATATTGGTAGCCTATTACAAGGGAGAAATGTATTGAAATCATATTAATACTTCCAATCTTGTAATAAACTAACATTTGCAGAGTGTTTGAAAATGGATGGGTCGTGTGTATGGGGCATGTCTGCCCATGTTGCTTTAGTGAGCCACACTAACATTTGGCGACGGATGTTGCGACATTATTAACTTCCTGTTGATGTATCCTTTTCTGTAGCAAACTGTGTTGTAGGAAAAGATTCGAGTTCTTGGCGTGGGATTAACGATTTTCTCTTGCAAACCCTCTTCTTCTTCTTCTTTCAATATGTGTAATAAGTTTTATGCGATGACACCAAACAATAAATATTCGTCCTACAATCATAACAGTGTAAGAGATAATACATACCGACAATCACATTTCAATCCACAATATAATATCCGACATTATCATTTACTTTATAGGGCCCTACTTATCCAAGTTCGAGGACATCAGTTATGATCTTTCGCGACTATCATAATATCGAATCTTCTCCCTCTCTCTCTTCATGGTATTATAAAATACACAACTCGTATAATATTCCACCATCAGTAATTACCACACACACGCACACAAAAACTATTTCCCATGATAGTTTATTTAGAAAAATATTTTATATGCATAATGTGTGTATGTTGAATGGGATAAAAGATGTAACATAGTTTGCAAACAAAAATCCTATCCTTGTTGGAGTGGAATTAGCAATTTTTCTTGTCATGCTTTTTCGGTAGTGTTTGCAATAATTTTTACTTTTATGGTAGAAATTAGTTGTAGTAAAAGTTGTAAGTTTACCTGAAGTGAAAATTGGAAGGACTTACAAAAGTGAAAAGAAAACTAAATTTCAGGAGGAAATCTGCGACTTACAATTTTAACGACAAGTTGCAAAGTTGGTGGGATAAAATACAAAGCGAACATTTAAGTATGTATATATGTGGTGCTTATTCGGAGAACATCTTATTTATGTTTTATTATAGGGATAATTACACCATTATTCCTTAAAGTTTGGTACAATTAAATATAAACTTTCTATGATTTGAAAAGTCACATTTAATACTTTTAACATTCGTCTCTATGCAACAAATAGAATCATCCATTAGTAAAATTTGTGAATATCAGCAAAGAAACTGAATGAAAATTCATATTTACCCCTTGATTGACTTGTTACAAGTTAAATTAATATTTTCTAATTAAATACCCTTGTAAAGCATGCATTAGCATATGAAGATGTACAAGGGGGTCACAAAAGGTTAATATGACCTACAATAAGTCAGTAACAAGTTAATCAAGTATAAATATAGATTTTCATTCATTTTTTTTTTGGCTGATGTCAGTGGATTTACTAACAGACTAATCTATTTGTTGAACAAAAATAAATGTCAGGAATACCAAATGTAATCTTTCAAATTTTAAGAGATCTACGTGTAATAACTTCAAACTTTAAAGGAGGACGATGTAACTATCCATTTATTTATATAAACTAGTAATGTACTTTTATTTTAGTTTTGTCCTGATAAAGTATGGGTAAATTACATTTTTGGTCCCATAAGTGGACCTGTTTTCAATTTTGGTCCCACACTCAGGTCAATTCGCACATTGAGTCCCATATGTGTTTTTTTTTTCAAGAGGACCATTGAGGGATTTCTGTCCAATTGATAACGGCAGCTGCTCTCTCCGTTGGTCAATACAATCAAAATAAGGGTAAATTATATTTTTTGTCCCATAAGTGGACCTGTTTCTAATTTTGGTCCCATAAGTGGACCTATTTTCAATTTTGGTCCTACACTCAGACCAATTCACACATTTACGTATGGGACCAAAATTAAAAACAGGTCCACTTATGGTACCAAAAATGTAATTTACCCTTATTTTGATTATATTAACTAACGGAGAGAGCAGTTGCCATTATCAATTAGACGGAAATCCCTTAATGGTCCTCAAATTGAAAAAAAAAAACCACATATGGGTCTCAATGTACGAATTGACCTGAATGTGGGACCAAAATTGAAAATAAATCCACTTATGAAATAAAAAATGTAATTTATCCTAAAAATAAAAAAGAAAAAAGAAAAAAGAAATAGAATTTGTCCCACATTTTGAGATGGTTGCAGCATTATTAGGGAGCCAGATCCCTCTATGTGCTTTACTTGGAAACTTGAACTCACCCCATACCCTTCACAGCTTCCTATGACACAAAAGTTTTCCAATTTGGGAAACTTATGTCTATTTTTATATTATATATATATATATTTATTTTTACATGATTGGGATCTTACAAATGCATATCTTATCAGAAATTGCAAATTCCAATGTATCACATTTTGCTTAGTGTTTGTGTATGAGATGACGTCATCAGTGAAAGATCTTCTATCTCATTTTAATATAATATTTTTATATGTATAGAAAGTGACTTTAATTTTAAGCTATAATTTAATTCGATTATTGAAAAAACTATGAAGAATTTTTTTGAGTTTTAGTCTAATTACTAATACGTTATTATTATATAAAAAATTATTAATATTTTGATAAAATTATATAATCTTTAGATGGAGGCTTGAAATTGTCAACTTTAACCTTATTGTGTTCTTTTTAAAATTAAAAAATTGTAGAATACAGGATGAAGTGGGATGGAAAATTTTGAAGATTGTACACTTAGTCCATATAAAAATTTGAATTATTTTTTTAAAACAATAAATTATAATTCATAGTCCACAAGGATATTTTGATAAGTTTATCACAAAAATGGATAGAAATCTAAATTGGAGATTGACGGATTGGACTGGTTGTTGGACGACTATTTCAATCAGGGGTATTTTTCAAACAACAAAAGAGTATTTATAATTATGTCAAATTTAAAAAATTATTAAATGCAATAATAATTAAAGAGATAATTACATTTACAACCCGACATATGGTCTATTTATACAAATCAACCCTGTTTTTTGGATAATTAAAATTTACTCACCAGAATCATCAACACCATTTACACAAACTACCCCCGCATTTTGTAAAATTACACATATACTTTCTAGAAATGTTACCATCTTTTGCTGTCAGTGCTGATTGTAATTATATAATTTTTTTTGATAATATTTAAACAATTATGTCTAAAATTATGAATTAAAAAATTAGTGGTATCACGTGATTATTCTTATTTTGTTAAAAATAAATATTGTTTAGATTAAGCATATTTTTATAGAAAAAAATATTGTTTATCTATAATTTCTTTTGAACCGCAATTATACTTTTATACAAATTAAAATAAACTGTTAAAAAACTTACATGATATGGGTAAACCCTATTTTAGCAGAAAAGGATAATTTTGCCCTCGAGAGGACAAAAAATTACAAGTTTACCAGCAGGATCCACGTCTTTTTTATCGGGTCGGGTTGCGACACGATCCGAGAACCCGAGGCATGTGGAAGATGCGCACTGGACCAACCAGACCCCCCCAGCTTCTCTCTATAAATACCCCCAGTCAATGCATTAATGGTACGTTGACTTCACCATTTTTTACTTTCGGGTCGCTTCAGTTCTCCAATTCGCTAAGCCACCTACTTTCACGACCTCATAATCAAATACTGACTTAAGTATCAGAGAGTCTTAGCTGGGGGCTACCCCAGCAAGCCTAACGATCTGCTTCTTTTCTTAGGGTCCAATCACTAGTCTGGGAGAGGTGGCGATCTCGAACTACTTGGAGGACCTGCTCGCCCGACCAAGGAGGTCACGTGAATTTCGACCCGGATCAGTTGGCGTCGTTTGTAGGAAATCTTGAGTAAAGTCCTTTTGATTTGGTTTGAGGGAGAATTCGCCATGTCAGGATCATCAATGCACAAGCCAGAGAGAAGGTTACATCTAACCAACAAAGAGAAGAA
>NC_026149.1:17119531-17213356 GCF_000512975.1 Sesamum indicum
AAAGCAAAATGGTTTCATCGATTGTCGGGGAACCATCAAGGAGAAGGTTAATTGAAGAACAGAGGAAAACGATTGCAGATAATCACGTGGAGCTGGTCGTATGAGGTGGAACAGACAGCAGATGCCAGGAATTAGCCGAGTAAGAGAGAGGTCAGTCGCAGCATCTAGTAACATCAGGACGAGGGGACCAACGATCTCCAGAGCTGAAGTGGAAAGCGTGGGGAAGCAGATAGAAAAGCTAAAGCAACAGATAGATGACTTGAAGAAGCGAGGCGACCTGGTGAAGCAGAATATGAACTCACCTTTCACCAACAAAATTCCGACCAAAGTTGTTGGTTCAAACTTTCGATTACCCGACCTACCCAAATACGACGGATCGAATGACCCACGGGAGCACATCTCTGCATTTGAATTGGTAATGAATTTGTACGGGCAAACGGATTCTATTAATGCAAAGTTGTTTGTGACTACTTTGACAGGAAAAGTACAAGAATGATTTACCAACTTTCCGAGTGGAACCATCGGATCATATGGGCAACTGGTACGGAAGTTCGCATCTTACTTCGCCAGCAAAAGGAAATTGACAAAATCAGCGACCCACTTGTTCACAATCCGGCGAGGAAGCGATGAATCCTTTAAAAATTTTATTGATAGATTTAATAACAAGACCTTAGAGGTATAGGATTTGCAGATTGTTATGATGACGAGCATATTAATACATGGATTGATGAGAGGACCGTTCGTGTCGGAGTTAGCAAGAGATCCTCCTGAAGATCTAGAACAATTGATGCATTTAGCTCGTAAGTATATCAATGAGGAGGAGATGAATGCGATCAAGGACAAAAAATGGGAAGGAGGTCGAGGTCGAGGTCGAGGTCGAGATAGGCAAAGGCGAGATGAAGAGAGACCTATCCAACCAAAGTACCACAAGTACACGCCGTTGATCACCTCCAGAGAACAAGCGATGATGATGGTTGAAGATGGCGATTTGCTACAATGGCTTAGTAGAACTAAAACATCATTCCAAGGAATACTGCATGTTCCATAGAGATAGAGGGCACAACACGGAGGATTATTACCAGCTGAAGGATGAGATTGAAAGATTAATTCGGCAGGGGCACCTCAGTGAGATCGTGTTCAAAGGAAGAAGTAGAGATCGAGGATCTCCAAGTAGATCGCGAGCCAGGTCATCGAGTAGGGAGAAATTGGAGCTTGATAGAATAAATGGAGAACGACGCTTTCGATAAAGAAGGCAACTATTCAGAAAAGTAGGTACGCCTATATCTCTATTATTTTCATTAAAGATATTAGTTTTTGCAAGGATATTACTTTACTTACATTATAAATTATTGGATTATGTATCCAACTGCAATATTTTAGAGCGTTTGCTTCTATGTGAATGTTTGCATGAAATAAATACTGCTTTTGGGGTGACTTACATTGCGATAAAATATTATACGAGCTGCAAAAGGTGCGACCCGGTGTCTGAAAAAGACCCGACAAACGCGACTTGGGAAAGGTGAAACCAAGTGTCTGAAAAAGACCATCAAAACACGACTTGGGAAAGGTGAAACCATATGTCTAAAAAAGACCATCAAAATGCGACCTGAAAAGGTGCAACCTAATATCTGAGAAAGACCGCGACCTGAAAAAGGCGAAATCTGGCATTTGAAAAAGACCACTAAATATGCGATCTGCAAAAGATGCAACCCTAAGTCTGAAAAAGACCAACAATACGCGACCTGAGAAAGGTGGAATCATGTGTCTAAAAAAGACCATGATAAAAATGCGATCCAAGAATGCAACCTGGAGCCTAAAAAAGACTGACCTGAAAAAGGTATAAACTTTGTAAATTCGATGTGTGAAAAAGACTATGATAATACGCAATATGAAAAAGACACGATCCTATCTCTCCAAAAGAATTGTGACCTGAGGCGACATCAGGTAATGGTAGATCTACCTGAGAAAGGCACCTAATCAATTATTTTCTCCTATTTTGGGATGAATTATATTCAAGGGAATGTTTCTTATTCTGCTTGTTCAATGGAAGTTTTCGAAGTACAGATATGCAAGGGAATTTCATGTGAAGTAAAAGTTCATTGATTTGAGAAGTATTTTACAGATTCTGGTAACAAAGCGATCTACACAAAAGTAATAAAACTACAAAGTTAAAATATACTATCCTATTCATCTTCTGCATCCATCTTCTCGATCTCATCTAATAGAGCTGCGAACTCATCTTCATGCTTCAAGGGGGGTTCTTCAGGAAATGCTGCGAGATTACCATCTAAGGTAGGGTCGATCCAGTTCGTATCGAACCCAACTGCGAACCCCTTCAGTTTCTTGATTTGAGAGATGCAACGATCAAACCCTTGCATCAAATAGTCTGATGACTTGATCTCTACAGCCACCTGAAATGCAGAGGACTTCAAGAAATCTCGAGCTCCTTGCAATCGCATATGAGTCAGAAGTTTCTTGTGATCGCCGGATGCTAAGTACTGTTCGCGACCTTGATCACGAGCGACCTCGAGCTGATGCTGATGCTCATCTGAAAATAGATACTCCTCTCACCCAGCTACTCGACCCGAAGAGAAACTTTCTGCCTTGGCTGAATCCACAGCAGCTGCGAACTTCGATCTAAGCTCCAGCAGTTGCGCTTTAAGATCAATCTTTTGTGCCTTGAGATTAGCCTTTTCCTTTTCACAGGTCGCGAGCAGGGAATTCTTTTCTTCGAGCAGCTTATCAGCGACCATCTTCTCATGTCGCTAGTAATTGCACTTCAAATAGAGGTGATGGCCAAAAGCAGAGACCTACAAACAATGGTCGAGAAGGATAAGCCGATAAATCTAAGGATGGTTTGTGACTTGTTATGAAAGAATGTTACCTGAGAGAGGGAATGAGCAAAATTCTATTCAACCCGAATGTGTGACATAGGGGTCAGCAGAGCCTGGTCGCGGGGTAAAATGGTAGATTTGTACAACTCCCATGAGTCTTGGCCAGTAAGGGTCTTCAACACTAAACTTTGGTTAGAGATGACCCAGTTGGGTGACAGTCTCTCGCCTTCCATTGCAGCAGGTTTATATGAAGGCGATTGGAGTTCTACCTAGGCCTCATTCCACCAGGTCGTGAGTTCGTCCACTACGCTCAGGCCCTCAGCTTCCTCCACTGTTGAAGCGACGTATTGGTTTTCTTCCGAGATAATGTGGGACTAAGTCATGTGAACCTGTATTTCCTCTTAGACGACGCTGCAACGACCTCCTTTCCCTTTAATTTTTTCCTAATAAGCGGCTGTGGGGAGTCTGATTGCGGAGTAGTTGTTTGCTTCGCCTTCTTTGCATGAATCCTCCTTATAATCCGAGCATCCATTATGATTGAGGCTGCAAAAGAATAGAGATTCAGTAACATAAATATATGAAGTCATTACCAGTTGAATTAGGAAGAAGATGATCACCTAAAGAACCCTGTACTTTGATTGGTGCAGAAAAGGACAATTTTGCCCCCAAAAGGGCACAAATCCGAGAACCCGAGACACATGGAAGACGCGCATTGGACCAACCAGACCCCCCCAGCTTCTCTCTATAAATTTCCCCAGTCAGTGCATTAATGGTACGTTGACTTCACCAGTTTTTACTTTCAGGTCGCTTTAGTTCTCCAGTTCGCTAAGTGACCTACTTCCACGACCACAGAATCAAACACTGACTTAAAAATCGGAGGGTCTTAGATAGGGGTCACCCCAACAAGCCTAACGATCTGCTTCTTTTCTTACGGTCCAATCACCAGTTTGGGAGAGATACCGATCTCGAACCACTTGGAGGATCAGCTCGCCCGACCAAGGAGGCCTTGTGGATTTTGACCCTGATCATTACACAATTAAATTTTTTAATTTTTTATTTTCCACATTTTAGCACTTAAAAATTAAATTCAATTGAAAATAATAATAATACTTAATATTAATTATACTGAGCCCTACTGTCCTACCACAGGTTGAAACCCAAATTACTCGAGAAAAAAACCCTAAATTATTTCAGTCTCATTAATCAATACTATCATCATTGATCAACATGGGCAAAAATCCAGTGTTGGAGAAGTTCCTATCAATCAATCAATCAATCAGTTGAGGTATCCCAAAGTTGAGATCCTGAAATACAGTTGGTAACTCAACTCAGGCGACAGTGAGAGTACATAGGAAAATGGCGATGCCTCAGTACCATCATTGTACTTCGCCTCGGTAATCGCATTCCTACTTGTCGGCATTGCAATGGGCATCGTATTTCGGGTCCGTTGATGTAGAGCCCAATTCTCACTGCCCGTATCGTATGATCGATTTTCTCATTTTCTTTCTTAAAATTTTTAGTGCTTTGTAATGTGAATTGCTGTTTCAGGTTCTTTGAATGATGTTCTTGTTTCAGGTAAGGCAGTTGAATTTAGTTACTGGTTTTTGTATTTGGGTCGAGTTCCTTTTCCTGTTACGTTTCATCCGAGGTACATGTGAGTGTAAGAATTTGTCAGCAGAGAAAGTAGGTGTGTACTGCATAGTGTTTGGTATCAATGTGAAGCTTGGGGTTGTAATGAGATAACATCTGTTTAGATTTGAAGATGTTTCATGTTGATCGACTAGAATATTGCAAGATAAGTTGGAGTTACCGATCTTGTTTAGCAGTTGGTCGCTTAGTGCATTTTGCCCTCTTGCATTATCATCTTATTGTTGATGGATTACTGTTAACTGTACTGCTTGATAAATGATTTCTTACACAAGTTTTCCTTGTTTGATTGGAGTTTCAACTCTTTAATCTGAACTGTGGAGTTAATTCTAAACTTATCCATCACTATCCAACAGTTGATCTTGATTTTCAGTCACGATGTCCGACACTGCAGTGTCATGTATAAGCCTCAGATAGAAACAAGCTTGGGATCCCACGGTTAGTCGTGGTCATGCTTACAGTTTGAACTTCAGACTTGTACCTTTGCTTTGATCGAATGATGTATGGAGGACCCAAGTTTCGAAATGGCTGAATTATATATGGGACATTTTCAACTTTGCAACTAAATTTATATGCCATTGTGTAGCAACTAATACTTTGCTCTATGATCTGCTTGGTTATGTCTCAAATTGCTCGACATTTCTGGGAATTTTTGGACAGAAAAGATATCAGATGCATGACTGACTCTTATTTTTTTGATTTATTTGGAATGTTATTTCTGTTGTTGCTGTAATTGATCTGCAGATACTGTAGAAGGGCAAAAGACGTCCTTAAAGAGTTGAGGATTTAAGTCTTTCATAGGATCTCCATTTAGCCTTTGAGTTCCTTCTGTAAGTATTATTGATAAATGTGGAGTTTAGGAACTGAATTGTTGAATGGTGAAACTGAAAGCATCAACAGCTCTTACAAGCTATGAATACTAAGACACAGATTACTTCAGAGTGAACTTTCCATCCTGACAGTTGATTCTTCGCCTGAGTTGTAATAAAGAAAGGAAGCATAATTGCATTTTGAAATAATAGTTCATTATCAAGTACCATGGACATGAAAGAAGCATCTTCCCAGGAGGAGTAACTGGAGAGAAGATGAAATAATAATAATGTGATCTTGGAAATGCCAAGTTAGAAGGAATTAGCTATACGGGGTCTTTCATTACTATAGCTTACGGCTTTCTGATGAAGCTCAAGACAGGTGCACAAGAGTAGGGAAATCTTTTCCTAAATTTCCATGCTTCTTATGTGCTCCGACGATGGCCGAAAAATTCAAGATGCCTTGAGTGAGATCATCGGCGGGTAAAGGTGTTTTCATCAATGGTAAACATCTTGGAGGTTCTGAATGCATCTGTTTTCCAAATTCCAATTTCTCGACGATTACTTATAATTACATCGTTCACACTTAATGTTTAATGAGTGAAGAATTACTTGGTTGCAGATACTATTGAAGCATGCGAAAGAGAACTTGCAATGTTGTAGTTACTCCTGTTTGTTGTGTTTTTATTTTTAGTTCTCAGTGGAACATATGTATTCTTGATTTTGTATAAGTTTTTATGTGAGATGAGGATATGTTTGAATTATTTACTGAGATTGTGTTTTATATTAAAATATTATGTCGAATCAATATATTTTCAATGAGAGTACGTATAAATAAATATATTTTTACTTTAATTATTATTTCAAAAACTAAAAATTGAAAATGAAAACACGGACAGTTGAAAACTAAATTATATTGAGGATTATGGATTCATTCACTGCTTTCTAAAAGATTCAGCTGATCATTTTGAGCTCTCTCTGTTCTGTCTCTCCAGCCCTACAATTTGTTGGCAGTGGCGCAAATGATATCTCTTTTCCCTCAGTTCGCTTTCTGAGCACTGTGGAAGAAAGTAGAATGATTAGTTGAGGAATTGTCATATAGTGTTACTTCTGGTCTCACGCCTTTAAAGCAAATCTTGGTTGGCAATGTGGTAGGCTTGTCGTGTTTTAGGGTGGGGTGGGGGAAATCTGTGACATCAGTGTCTGTACTCTGTAGTGTGACTGGTGAGTGTTCTTTCACATCACTTTATTGTTGTTTTAGGACATCTCAGCTCCTCATTTTTGTTGTCTACCCAATAATTTGTAAGGCCTAAATGTGTCAAATCAAAGATACTTCTCTATTTTTTCTTTTTCTTTTTAAATAAGGATTCGAAATTGATATCTATTTTTTTTTATTTTTAAATTTATGATTTACTTTTACATTAATAAAATGTCATTATTGAGTCACTTGATCGTCCATAACAATAGCATGTTAGAAGACTTGTTTGTTTTCATTGTGAAATTTCATAGTTTTATATATTATTTAAAATATTGAATATTTTATTTATTATATTACCATCTTTTGTTAAATGAAACACCGATCCTTTGTTCCGTTAAAAGTTGTAAAAAGAGGTCAAAATGTTGCAAAAAGAAAAAGCCACCTCCCACTAATAGATGTTAAAACTTAACGGTTGACCATTTTTTTGACCCACGTGCAAGTGACTTTCATGGGGTTAAATTTGAAATTTTATAAAGCGTGGGATCAAAATTGAAATTCTACCATTAAAAACAATGGAATTAGTTTTACTCTTTTGCCTCATTTCTACCATTCAATAAATATATAATAGATGGAGACTAATTTTTTTAAAGTACCCAATTAAAAATATTAAATTCAAATATAATTTTTTAAATTATATTTAAATTTACAATACATTAATCTAAAAGTATTTGTATTCTTATACAAAATTTAAAGGAAGATAAATACTACCCAATTTGTGGGTCGAGCCGAACAAGGCCCAATCTCCACTTCAGCTGACAGAGTTTGGGCTTCAATTGAATCAGGCCCATATACTTTTGGGCTTAGTAAAGGGTCCATCAAACTTCAGGCCCAGTTTTCGTGGTCCAGTATCCCATCTTTTCTTCTGCAGAGAAATGACAGTGGAAGAACAGCAGCAGCAGCACGGTGAGAAGATGAAGAGAAAAACAAGAATCATGAAGACGACGACGACGAAGAAGAGATGCAGACAACATGAGACAACGCTTTTCCCGTTGCTTTTAGCAGCCCTTTGTTCCAACTGTCATAATAGAAGAGCCCTCATCAAGAAATGCTTGAACAGAGTGTTTCTCTCCCTTCCCCATCTCGACTTGTCACCAATCCTCTCCTTGCTTCCCGCACTTCTCAAATTCAAGTAATTATAATCTTAATATGCAATTTTCTGTCGTTTCTTCTTTAAAGATTGTATCTTTCTGTGTATTGTGTTTTCATTTCTTCTGGGGTGGGGGGTCGGGAACTATTCTTGGAATCGTTTCTCTTTCTGAATTTTGCTGTTTTTGTTATCAAATGTGAAGAAATTAACGATAGATGAAAAACCCATTTGTTATACTTAGTGCAAAATGATTAGAGTAGAATGTACATTGGATTTTGGTGTTTGTTTGAGTATAGTTTGGCAGTATGTTTAGTACTTTCGTAATATTTTTTCTGTTGTTGCAAAAGTTGTGCTGGGATTGTGAGTAAAAGCTTGGAGATTATCGGTGCTGCATCCCTGGCTTCGATTGTGATGAATGAAAAGATTGCTGAGGAAGGTGAAACAATGAAGGGCTTAATCTCGCTGTTAGGAAGTTCGAAAAGGGGAACTGCAATGGCTGCCTGCAATGCCTTGTTGGATTTATCCACGACGTCTGTTGGACGACAGCGGCTGGTTGAATTCTCCGCAATTGAGAATCTCCTGTGAGCATCTTCTAAGAGTTTGATTTATAAAGAGGAAATGATTTCGATCCCAGAATTTTGAGCTGCACTGGTTGATCTTCAGTTTTTGGTTGTTTGACCAATGCAAGGATAAGGCTAAGACCATCGGTTTTGCACTAGGATAGATTAAGTTACCGTAACAATTATCAGTAGGTATGCCATGATTTGAATAGTATTTGATGGTGTTACGTCTGGTATCCAAGCTTATGTGTGGGCCTGTTTATGTTTTCATGATACTTACTTATTGCACGTTTGTCAGCGGTCTCATGACTGATCATGATATTAAGCATGGTCGGATCGACAAACACTAGTCTGAAACCAATAATTGTCATTATAGTTTTGTTTATCTGTCCTTTTAGACATGATTCTTAGGGGGGAAGGTTAAAAAAAACGCCCTTTAAAGGGTCTTCTGGTTGAATTAATATATCACATGCTAGTTTAATGGCGTGCACTTACGGAGAAAGTAATGCTAAAGAGTGTTAAGTTAGACCTAGTAAAATTTAGATCTAATGGAGCTTATAGGTCCCAAGTGGTCTTTTACGAATTGGTACTTGCACGACCCACTTTCCGGCTGAAACCATTGTCTTATCTGACTTAACATCTATTAGTCTTTGCTTCATACAGGAATCTAAATCTTCATCTGCGACAATCTCTCCTGCTGCTGAAATGACATTGTCAGAGGAAGATGAGTATTCAATATTGCTTCTTGAGGGTGCTACTACTCTTATCAACTCATGCATCATTGAGCAGCTGCAGCACATACCGACAGAGCTTTCTGAAAGATTTTTGGTGCTTTTAAAAAGCTTGTGGAGACAAGCTCATGAACTGAGGTTGTTTAGCAGTTCTGCAAGACGTGATCAGGGAAATAAGTTCTGCGCAAGTAACATTAAAACAAGTAATATTGCTGAATGTATTTTCAGGCTATCTATTAATTGCAGTCCCCAACCAGGACCTATAGATTTTAAACCTGTTAAGAAGAGCATTTTTAATTTGGGGGAAGCTAGTTTTGAACAATTTTTATTAGAGATTTGGGAGGTATCTCCTATGCTTGTAAGGAATCCAACAAAAGCCTCATTACTGCAGGGCAGTGTTTTCAGTCCATTCACTCAGTATCTTGGTTCAAAAGAGGCAATACCTTCCTTTCTTCCTTCCCTACTTAGAAGCATTATTTCTTGCCCAGCCATTGCCTCAGATGACCTAGATATTCTTCATGTCATCAAGGAGATAAATAATCTTGGTTGCCCAATAATCTACCATCAGGATATTCGTGTTGTAAAAACACAATCTGGAGAAAGAGAGTTGCACTATTTTCAGGAGCAGTCGGGTTCTAGCTGCTCCTTGGCTCCTCATACTCTCAGTATTGATGATATATTAAAATGTGAAGTAGCATTCCAGGAGGGTTATTCAATTGCTCTACGTGGTATGGAGCTCCGCTATGAAAGTATTGCTGCTATTGCAGATGGATTAGCATCTCTCTTTGGGCTGCCTTCAGCTGGTGTTAATATGTACTTGACGCCATCTAATTCACAAGGACTGGCTCGTCACAGCGATGACCATTGCGTCTTTGTATGCCAACTTATTGGCGCGAAAAGATGGACAATTTTTCCTCGGCCAGATACCCGGTTACCTCGCTTATATGAACCTTGTGATAGCTTGCATGATTTGCAGGATGAAAGTTGTAAAGTCGATGAACGCCAGCATTTTCTGCTGAAGGAGGGAGATGTTTTATATATTCCAAGAGGTTTTCCGCATGAAGCAAGAACCGGTAATGACGAGGATCAAAATGTAAATGACACTATTGGATTCTCCTTACATTTGACTCTCGCTATTGAAATTGAACCTCCATTTGAGTAAGTACTTTGATTTACTGCACCATCAAATATGATTCTAAGCATTTCAAAATTATCTCCAGCAAATTGGACTAGTTTATGATGTGACAAGCCCAAACTATAAAGCTATAAGAACGAAACTGAGTCATAAAGCACGGATGCTGGGCTTACCATGCGTGCTTTTATCATATAGATCTTCATTAATTGTAGCACCTTTCACACATTGAGCAGATGTCCTAAACAAAATGGCCTAAATTTATAGCTGTTGATCACAGAAAGAACTGAACAACAGCTGCTATGATATCTGTAGTCCTGAATTTTGCTCAGGGACTCGTCGTTTTGATTTTGATGGTTTCTGTGACAGGTGGGAAGGTTTTATACAAGTTGCTTTATATTGTTGGGACAAAAAGCAGAAAGTATTACCATACAAATCCGATGATTCTGTACCATGGAGTCTACATTTGCTATCCGTGAAGCTATTGCATATTGCAATAAAGTTAATCGGCAATCGTGATCCAGGCTTTCAAAAAGCTTGCTTGGTTGGTGCAATACACAGCAAAGGTTGTCTCTTTAACAACCAGATGATGATCTTTGGGGATTTGATCAGCCGGATCACCAGTGGCTCAAAATTTCCAGACGCTCTTGAACAGTTAGAAGCAGCCATACACAAAAATGAAGATCCTCTTGAACACGTAAAATGGATGAAACATCTCAATGAAGAAGGAGAAGAAGTCGAGAGATCACAGAGTTTGAGTATTTCATCAGTAGATAGCCGGTGCCTTCCTGATCTACTGATTCCACATAATAGAGATACAGCGGAAGCTGCTTTTGTGCACGTTAAGTCTAAGTTTTGTCGTGAAGTAGAGTTTCAGGATGCAGAACAATACTACAAAATGCTGCTCGAGAAGTACAGGAAGGTGAGGAAACAGTATCGCAACGGTATGCTTTCGCTCCATTCTGCTCTGCACGACGAACATGAGGTTATTTCATCCTAAGCACGATTCAATATTTCGTCTCCCACTCTTAAATGTTGGTACTGTTTCCCCCTTTCCTACAATAGATATGTACTTGTTCCCACAACCCTCTACTGTTCCATCACAAGTCATAACAAACATGAAACCTTGTAGAAGTTAGGAAATGCAGTATATATCATTACATTAGTTACTAAATTTCCTAAGATTAGGATGTTTTGTTCAATTCCAAGATTTATGAGGGTTAGAGCATATTTCTGGGCTCATCTGCAGTTTACATATTAAGCCAAAGATACGATGAACATCGTAAAAACAGTTTGAGTTCGATTCTTCTGTTGATTGTAGGAAACTTGTCTATGCATTGACATGTGACTTTAGAAGTGAATTCGGAAATATGATGCTACTTATGTTCTGTACCAATGAAATCAGATGTAAACATTTTGTGTCCAAATCATAAGTATCAGTTCTAAACGGAGAACTTTTGAGGACGTGTAAGTCTAATTTTGAAATTCTTTTTAGAAAAAAGTATAATTTTGTATTTTTAGAGGGGGTTTGAATATAATTAACGCTACACATTTTTCCCAACGACTTAATAAAATTTACAAAAGGATTGACTAAAATGTTCGGACACACTATCAATCATGTTGGAAATTTTTATTTTCATGAAACATATTAGATAATTTCTAGAATTGTGGTGCATTATTATTACATAATTTCTATAATTTATTTTTTAAACTTTAACAGCCTTCTTTAAGTTTTTGCTAATTTACCAATTTAAAACTTGGTGATATTATCTTATTCAAATATTTTAAAAGTTTAATTTTAAATTAAGATGTAAAATTTTAATAAATTTTAGAAATATTTCATATGATGTATAAATTTCTTTACCAGTTGTTTCAGAGTTTTGATTGGTCGGTGGTCGGGTTTTTGATGCATTATCAAGTTATTTGTGTTTGCATTATCTCAAAAATTATTTGGTAGAAACATTACTCCAATATATGAAGTGATGAAAATAAAATTTAAAATTAAAATATTTCACTGATGAAAAATCACGACATTTGTTGTTGGCTTTAAGCCTTACACCAAATCATAACTCTATAAAGAAATTCAATTAATTCTCGACAGTGTCTCATCCCACAATTTGGGCATGATAATGGGTCCGAGTTGGAGCGGACCGGCCTCAATTAGAGTGGATTTTGAAGTCGTAAACGGATCATGATGTGTATCCCTAATTTTTAGTGGTTTGGATTCGTCTCGATTTTTTTTTTCTTATATATTTTATATATGCGTATATAAAATATATTTATACATATATAAAAGAATATGTTTAATTTATTTATACTACATATAATATACAAACTCAATACTTTTATAAATAAAAATAATGATAAAATAGTTTATAAAAGTCTTAATATTTATATAAGTAATACATATTCTAAAATTTATAATATTTCATTGCTTAAAATATGCACATATAAAGTTACAAAAAAAGATTTAACTTTTTAATATATTATTGTCTCATATTCATAAAGTTATGGTAGTATTATTTTTTAAAATATATATATATATAATTTTTAATATTTTACAAAATATTGACCGGTCTATTGAATTTAACCTAGCGGATATCAAGTTCGAAGCTCGTCCAGGTCTAGGTCCAAAATTTTCTTAACCGGGCATGTCTCGAGTTTTGGCTAACCCGCCCTGTTGCCATACTCATCCCACATGCATAACCACGAAAAAATTAAGAATCAATCCTTAATAAACATGAATCTTGAAGGATATTTATGCGTCCAATAATTTGGACAACCAAAGTATGAAACTTTGAGATCTCTTTAACTGTAAATTTATTTGTATGTATGTACAAATGCTTTTCGGACATATATATAAACAACCAAAACTCTATCTTAGAACAAATGCGTGACTGAAAACAAACGGTTTCTGCATATTGTTTTACCTAATGCTTGAAACCATGATGAGTATATAAAGAACTACTACAGTTAAACTTACATGGCATTGGTCATTATAAGATTGTTTTGATAACGTGTAATACGATTCATATGATATGATTGGTTAGGTTTGATCAAACTCGACGTGTCTAGGACAACATTCTTACTTTGGATGCTGAGGAAAGGACGATGAATCACTCTTCAACGGAGATGGGAAAGGCTCTGATATTGAGTCCCATGAAATCTTGTCAACTTTCTGTGGCTTCCGATCCAAGAACGTCGGCCTCACAGGCGTCCCGTCCACTTCAACCTTGCACATTAGCATCGCCACGATCTCGGACATTGGTGGCCGTAGATTGGCATGAGGCTGAAGGCACAGAAATGCAACCTTAATCACCTGCAAGACATCTTTACTGACAACACTGTCTTCTTGTATCCTCGGATCAATGAGGTCAGTTAGCATGCCCCTCTCATACAGCCTCCAGGACTAATGAAACATGCATCAATCAAGGAATGAGTTCAGTGCAATGAAAGTTAGAAGTAAAGTTAAGGTAGAGTTGAGATTGATCAAACCTACATATTCAGGGAGATATTGCATTTCTGATGGCAACGTAAGATCAGTGTTTTTCCTGCTGCTAATGATTTCAAGAACCAGAACTCCAAAACTGTAGATATCGGCCTTTTCTGACAGTTCTCCTCTAATTGCATATTCGGGTGCAGTATATCCTCTGTCCCAGAAAGAAAAAAGACAATGTTTTCATCGCAACTTTTATGTAATGATTCTTGATTTAGTTGAAGCGTCAAATGGGGTTGTCTCTTTTGTGAACATGAATGAGTACTATGTTTGTTCTTGTCCATATATAAACACTTACAAGGTTCCAGCAAACCTAGTGCTGAGATAAGCCTGATCTTCAGGGAAAAACCTGGCCAGCCCAAAATCCCCAATCCTAGGTTGAAATTTGTCGTCCAGGAGAATGTTACTTGCCTTAATGTCCCTGTGAACGATTCGGACGTGTGAATCTTCGTGAAGGTATTGCAATCCTCGAGCAATCCCGAGTATTATCTGGAACCGAGTGGTCCAGTTCAAGAATATCTGGCTTTCCCCTGCACCAGATTGCACAAGAATCCTAGTCAAACAGACAGTAAGGAACTAGTTTCTTCATTGGATATGGTTAACCGTCAGCACCAGTGCAGGACAACCTTGTCTTAAAGAGAAACAGTCAAATTATAAGTAATTATCCTTAAGTGGAAGTATGATGCTAAGACAAGTAATCTACCATAAATGATACGATCTAAACTCCTGTTTTTCATGTACTCGTAGACAAGTAAGCGTTGAGCTCCATCCGAGCAACAACCTAAAAGACGGACAAGGTTCTTGTGCTGTATACTTGTGATCATTTTCACCTCGGCTAGGAACTCTGTTTCTCCTTGCTGTGATTTGTCGACTGATAGCTTCTTTACGGCAACCAACCTTCCATCTTCTAGCTTTCCCTGTAATAAAATGGATGAATTTCATAAAACTCAACTGTAAGTATGCTCATACTAATTTCTTACAGCGACAACGTCGTACTAATACGAAGACATCTGCTTAACCCAATGTCAATCACTTGGACAAACTCAGAAACATATTCAGGAAAAGGGCTCGAAAAGCATGCAACGAGACATACGTCACCATATTCTTACCAAGAAGACTGGCCCGAAACCACCTCTCCCAAGCAGATTATTCTGGTCGAAATTCTTGGTCGCCTTCTTCAACGTTTGGAAGTCGAAATAACTTATCGTACGAAGATTTCCACTCAGGATATCTCTTGTTACTGCAATAAATTGAGAAAAAGATGAGGTCGTCATAACAAGACAACGATACTTAACTCGATCGTTCTCAGCTCCCTTAACAACATCAGAATCCACAAACCTGGTTGCTTTGTTGTCCGAGCAACAAGCATTTTCAGTTTCCTTAGTTTGATGAGTTTGCGTGAGATGAATACGAGGATTAGCAGAATGAGGAGCAGAACTATCCCACCAAGGAGCAAGAAGAGAGCTGGTGAAGACTGTTTGGATGAGGAACTCTGCATATTAAGCATAACCGGTGGAGAATTCACTGCATTGACGTGAAATTCAACAGTACAACTTTAACTGTGACGAAGAACAAATAGAACTATGATGTCTTAGGACAAGAAAGTAGTAGCAGAGCTATATATGTATGATTTTCAACAGCTTTCAAGAAGCAAAAAAAGCAGAAAAAGGGTTTGTAAAATGTGCAAAAAAACCCCAGTTGGATTACATACCTTCAAATGCTAAACGGAGCATATTTCTCATCGCAAGAAAAAGGCAAAGGGGATTTCTCTCTTTGATTCGTTCTGTTCTTGCAGTACTGTCTGCAGCCGATCGAAAGTATTCGGTTCTGTCTGCTCTGTGATCTGTTTTTCTTGTTCCCAAAAATGTTTGGTGTGGAATGAGTGATTGCATTGCGGTGCAGGCATGGATTTCATCGAAACTCGAAAGCGTGGGAGCGTCGTACAAATCAAAGCTGGTTCTTGGTAGCTACTTCGTTTTGAGTGAGATATGTCGTTAAGCGACAACAAGTACGGACTGTGTTCCACTTGTCTCTTCTTCCACCCCGACGGCTACCAAATCATCATTGTGTTCACAGTGACAACTTAATTCACAATTATTCTCACTGATAATTATATTGTCACAAGATTAAAATAATTATCTCTTCAAATATATCATTATATATACTTTTAAAATTATTGCTCAATATTTTGTCATTAATATTATTTTTGTGTTGTAATTAATGATTTCAGCACGTACATTTGTAGATAAGTTTTAACGACCTGTTGCCTCAGATGATAAGTTTGATAAACGAGTTCCATGAATGTAAATATTTATTTATTTTTATAATTGTTTTTTATTTGAAGAAGTTGTAATATCGTTGCCTCAGATTTATGATGTGTTTATTAAAATTATAAAAATTCTGTAGGAAAAAAATGGAGAAATAATGTGAGGGAAACATGGAGCAATGTGAATACCTTCTCGTTATTTGAAAAATTATAAATACCCTATTAATGATAATATTCCAAATAATAAGAGGTATTGGTTGTTGAGAGTCGTAATTATAAAGTCATGAGTTTAGTAATTGTAAAGTACATTCAATGCCTTTTGAGGTTGGACAGAATTATATGAATATTCGATGTCTTTTATGAAATTATAGATACATGTTTTGAGTGGCGTTTGTGTAGAATTTCGTCATTGAATAAAGAATGTATTTGTAATACGAATTACAACCTCAAGAGTCTGTAACTGTGTTTGTGTAATTAGATCTATCCTTAAAGTATGTCAATGCAATTTACTTTTAAATAATTGTTAATTAATTATAAGGGAAATTTACAATGAGCTCTTCTGAAATTTGACATAATTACATATACCACTTTATTATTTAAAAAATTATAAATCTCTCCGGATGTTTGATAAAATTACGTAATCGTTAAATGGAGATTTGGAATTATCAACTTTACCCTTGTTATAAAAAAAATCGAACGAGGTGAATTAAAAATTAAAAAAAAATCTACTTAATCGTAAAAAAAATTTTAATTTTTTTTAAAAATAAGTAAAATTATAATGCATAAGGACATTGCTCCGTTCGTTATAAAAAATAGATGAAAATCTAAAAAAATTAAAAATTAAACTAATTGTTAGACGATTTTTAAAATAATAAAATACTGATCATTATTTTTCAAACAGATATTTATAATTATATCAAAACTCAAAAGAATTTGATCTAATTTATTCTAATTATAAAATAAAAAAATAATTATTGGATAAAGCGAAAGAAAGAAAATTTGGAACAAGTGTCCCGCTTTAAACCCTTCTCGTACAGACGTCAATGGCACTACTCCTACTCTCACCGACGACTGTTCTTTCTGTGCTCTACTGAAAAGACTCTCTCATCTTACCCCCATCCCTCCTCCCATTTCTACCAGCCTTTTCTGCTCCACCGCCAAAACCCCTCAAGAATCCCAGAAGGAAGAGAGAGAAAAGTTGGGAAAAAAAGCCCATCAAAAATCTGTGGAAGAAGAAACAATGGCGTATGTGGATCACGCGTTTTCGATATCGGACGAGGACATGATGATGGAGACCTCGTACGCGGTGAAAAACAAGCCCCCAACCAAGGAGATTTCTCTTGCCGTTGCTCTCTTTGTGTTCGGCGCGTTTGGAATCGTCGCCGGCATTGCCATGGCCGTCAATAAAGTCGGCGGCGACCGCGCCCATGGTATTATTTATTTATTGATTCGAATTATTTGATCCGCTTTAATGAGTTAAAAATTCGATTTTTATAGTGAATAGAGATATGATTGGCAAAGGTTCACACTTTTTGTTAGGTTATCGATGATTGTTGCTGATGCAATTTGACAATTGAAATAAGGAACTAGCAAGAATTGAAGTTGTGTTGATCTTTATATTATTGCTGAAAATTGGGGGTGCGATTCAGGGTGAAGGAAGAAACATCAGTTTCTAATGCTGGATAATGAGGTTAATACATAACATGATATGAAACATTAAGGATACAAATGCCCTGTTTAGTTCTATTTTTAAGGTATTTTTATTTGCTTTTGGTAGATAGAGTGAGAAAAAATAGAGATGTCTGTTTTGTCGTTTTTAGTGTTTCTAATATTAGTGTAAGATAAATGAAAAATTAAGATATGTTGAACTATGTGTTTTATAAAAATATAAGCACACACTCCGAATGTTTTATGCTGTTGTTTCGACAATTGAAAGATGAAAATAAAGAAAGCAATTAGTTTTCTGCTGTCCTATGCGAGACAAATTAACCTTATGGCATGATTCCATCGTTTCTCAGACAGAATGGCTTGTTTTCAAAGTGCGCTAAGAATAGTTTGTAGCTAAATGCAGAGAATTGGAAGGGAGAAAAAGGATAGGATGTTGATAAATTTTGAGGGTTAGTTCTATAAGTTCAAATGGAGCTGAGGAACCATATTGATTTTATTACAATGATGAAAAATTAGTTGATTGATACAACATATGAGGTTCTTTTTGGTAAAAGAGAGAACACAAGGTTGTCCAAAACCCATACATTATTCTTTGTAAAATCAAATGACCTTCATCAGTGTGAACAAAAACTGCATCTTCTACCATTATCAGCCAGTGGATATCATGCATATAACCTAGAGTACTAAACTTGCCTTTATTCCTTGTCTTTCTTTTACTACAACATGTGAGCAAACTTTGGACAAACTGCACAACACATGTTAAGTTGAATATGACAGTTCTACTCTAACTAGAAATTTTCCCTTTGTCAGTTGGACTTTTGTTGTCTGTTTTTCATCTGTCATTTGAATGAGAAGTTCTTGCTGGGAACAAATTGTTGGGCACCCTTTATGAGAAGGTGTCATGGCACAGATTTTGTCATTGCCTTAGACAACTTGGTTTTCTTCTACCTTCATTGGAGTTTGGAGTTTGATCCTACATCAATTTTTGATAGGCACTCTAGTTACATATTGTTTATAGGTGGCCGTATGTACAAGGAATCATCTCTTAACTATGTTAAAATCAATGTTCTTGCTTTATCATTTCTCTCATGTTGTTGTTGTTGTTTTTTTTTTTTTTGTGGGCTAAATCCAGACTACCTCTTGTGAAAATTGAAATAGGTACAATACTCCCATAAACTGAAAAAAAATGTCAAAAAAGCACCTTAATATTTTGAAAAAGAAGCATTTAACTCGTTTTCCCGGTGTTGTGTTCGTCAATCGCTCAATTTGCATTTAGTTTTTATGGTTGGGTTCAATATTATCTATTTTTCTCTTATTCACCAACTATAAGAGCTCAAATATTCAACCAGCACCTAGTTTTGATTTCTCTCCAACCCCAACATGCCCAAAAATAAGGTATGTTGATGTTGGAGAGAAAACATAACTAAGCAATAGTTGAATATTTGGGATTTATAGTTACTAAATAAGTGCAAAATAGACAATATTCATTCTAAAAGATGAAAATTAGCCACAAATTGCACGACTGAAGAACACAACAAGGTAGAGGGGAGTTAGATGCTTCTTTCTCAAAATGTTAAAGCGACTCTCAAACTCTATTTTCTTTTTCCTTTTCGTTTAGGGGGTTTTGCCTACTTTGATTTTCAGATTGGATTTGACTTTTTTTTTTTTTTTCTCTTTTCATGCATTGTATTTCTATTTCCAACACCCCTTACCATCAGCTATTCGACTTCCCCCATTCTTAGTTTCTTTTAATCTAATGCTATTACTCAGGGCTATTTTTCGCTATACTGGGCGGAGTTCTATTTATTCCTGGGTTCTACTACACACGGATTGCCTACTATGCTTACCAGGGCTACAAAGGTTTCTCCTTTTCCAACATACCTCCAGTCTAGACATGTTTGGCAAACGCAAAATAATGTACATACATACATCATTTGAGCTGAGTGTCGCTCCTTTCTACTTATGTCTTTTATACTAATTTCTCTTCAGTTATTTCTCAGCTCCTACCTATGTGCTTGTAAATAATAAACAGTACACGGGACAATGTACACGTCTGAGTATAGTTCTGTTCCTGTATAGACAGATGCATTAAATTGAATCTCAATGGATGTTGTGTTGTTTGATTACTTTCATCAACTCACATAGGCATCTTCAAAGATGATTTTGACTTGGATATATCAAGGCTTTTTTGCATCTTCTAATTTCCAGCAGATCTGTTTACTACTGCAAATGTTGTAGGGATCATGGATTAGGATGTAAAATGTTTGTTTCCGACACTTGAATATAGGGTCTTGAAGCGTGTTGGTTCATGAACTTGCCTGCTCGAGGGAATTGTATTCTGCTGCTTTTGCAATTTGGGTTTAGCATTGACATTTGAAAGTTACAGAGTAAATGTTTATAAGAGCAAAATATTACTCATTTACAAAATAATAATAATGGCATCTTTAAGCATACATGAAACAAAATTCCTCAGTACACAACAGTCAGAAATCTATGCTTTGTTTTTCCCAGGCTCAGGAACATAATACCTTTAGCAGCTTTTCCGCCTTGAAAGAGACCCTGGAAAATGGTGTCCGAACTTCGACAAAGTTCCATGAAAGAAACATATGGTTAGGAAAGAGGAAATTATAAAGTATAATTATTACCTGCCTGTAAGGATATCATACGCTCTCTGCTTTGCTTGATTTAACCTGTGTTTTTGTTTCTGTTGGGTTCTGCAGTCGAAAATTCACAAATATTAGACCAATTCATATATGCATGTTAGACAAATCATATCCAAGCAAAAGCAATAGGATCGCAAACATTGTTCATCACTTCCATACTGACTTCAACAGAACACTACAGGAAAATGGATTATTTCTTGCACCACAGTGAATATGGTTTAAAGTTTTCGGTAAATCAATATTATTAACCATAGTGAAACAAATCAATATACAAATTTGAGTTATCGACCACAATTGATCGACATATGCGTTCAGTTTACTTATGGTCAAAGCATTAGTCATTGCGCTGCTTTAATATTCATAAAATTTACTTTTGTATAACAAATAAGTTCATCTATTTGTCAAAATTCACCAAATTTGTTGACAATGAAACTCAATATTTACCCTCGATTATTTATTATCTACTTGCAGTCCAACAAAATTTTTGTGACTAAACCACCCATGTACTGGTTAAGATATACCTCTCCATATGCATTAACGTGTGGATATATACAAGGATAATTTGGTCACTAAAAAATTTATTTGACCTGTAATAAATGAATAATAAATCAATCGGAAGTAAATATGAATTTTTTATCTAATTTTTTTTGTTAAGATCATCAAATTTGGTAAATTTTGACCAACATATAGACTTATTTGTTAGACGGAAGCAAACCTTAGAGTGTAGAATTTTTCAAACCACATGAGGTTTACGTATATTTACACCAAACATCGGACTTATTTGTTATACGGAAGCAAATCTCATGGATAGTAAATATAGTTTTCCAAAACCACAGGAAGTCTACATATAATTATACCAAACCTTAGGAAAGGGAGTGTAATTACCCCTTATATTTTAACACCCTAATCTATTATTTATTTACATAAACCACCCTCATCTTTTGCATGATTACAGAACCATCGTGATTAGCCCAAAAATAAGGGTAGCTACTCTACTATAATGATATTGATGTTTCCAGGGGTGCATGTGTATTTTCCAAAAAGTAAGGATGATTTGCGTAAATGATGTTGATATTTTTAATAGATATATGTATATTTTTAACAAGGACAACTTTTGTAAATAAACTATAGGTTAGAAAGTGTACCGTAATTATTCCTTTTTCATTTTTGGCCATGACAATTACAATTACCGCAAAGCAGGTCATCCATTTCTTATAATGGAAGTGAAGATCCAACATACTTTGTATGAAAGTAAGTTGTCCTATCACATCTTCGTTGCTAAATTACTAATCAAGGATCCTAGTCACAGACATTTACATCAAAATTCTCATACAGATTCATCGAACCATCTCTCCATCATCGGACGTTGTCCTAATGAAGTGCATATTCAACCTGGATGTTCCAGCAGCCAATCTCAAATTCCATGAATCCCTCTGATTATATCAACACACACTCCTCATGCTTGTATGCATGAGAAAGGAAACAAACCTGTTTCACATCCTTTACATTCTCAACTTTTCCCAAGTCACATCCTATGTTTCACCTTCAAGTGCAATTGTCAAGTATCCCCTTCCAAATGTTCAAAGAACAGGACACTCAAAGAAACAGACAAGAAGTACCATAATTTTCTCAAATTTCCTCACAACTGATTTGCTCTTTGTTTTATAAGTCTAATCATGCTTAGTAGCAAACATGATTAGTAGAGGATCAAAGTCAGTAGCAAGAAATGCAAACAAAACTCAAAACACACACACACACAAACAAAGACACAGAGACAACAACATATTAAAGAAGAAATCTTATTACCTTCTGGTTGTTTTCGTAGTAATCATCTAATGCCCACTGATACTTTGACTGATTCAAACCAAACCAATACGCCACATGCTCATCCAAACTTGCATGTGCTGAAACAATCAATCCAACACAAACTCCATTCATACACAAATTATATAATTTATTTTATGGGTATATTACATCAAACTTTCATGCCTTCGACATAATTATTAATATTTATTTAAAAAATTATAAACACCCTTAATATTTTATAAAATAACGTAATTCTTGGATATGTAGTTTTGGAATTGTCAAGTTTGTATTTTTTTTCCTTTCTTTAAAAAAATAAAAAATTAGACAAGGAGGATAAAAGATTTTGAAAAGTTATAAAAAAAATTATCCACTTAGCAATTTTCTTAAAAAATTTATGATGTATGTATAGTCCTCGAGTATAAAAAAGGATTCACTAAAACGATACCGTTTTGAACCTTGGCAACGGCGCCCCAGAAGAAACCAAAAGAAGATGGCTTTTCCTTATAGAATTGAGCTGGAGGAGCCATAACCGGAGGACGCTCAACCGGCGTCGTCTCAACCGGAGCGATTTTACTAGGCGACTCCGGTACCGTACGGGGACTGGGCGTCGCCGGAGGAGTCACAAACACGGTGTACGGCCCGATCTTGCCGATCTGCGGCGGCGGCGTCGATGGCTCACTCTTCATTGGCATTTTTCAATCTAACTAATCAATTGAAAAAACAAGCAAATCTCTCACACTCTCTCTCTCCCTCCCTCCCTCCCTCCCTCTCTCTCTCTCTCTCTCTCTCTCATAAACACACACATATCAGGTTCTGTTTCTACTGTGTGTGGTGTGTGTATGTGTGAAGAGAGAGTGTGAAGAGTGGAGCAAGGGGTTGCTTGGGGTACACTTATAAATGGGACTGTAATTTCCAATGTTTGTTAGGGTTAATTTGGGGAATACAGGTGTAATGACACGTCATCCAGTGTTGGCATGGCCCAAATCTTTGTCTCCCTCCGCTGCCTCTTCGATAATAACATTTCTTTATTTCTTTTTTTTCTTTAATTTCCAATATTTATTTATTGTTATTGGAATGTGAGGGAATTTTTTTAGGAAAATTATTATTTTATAGTAATTTTTATTCGTCGATAATGATGTTTAATTTTTTTTTTCCAACTCCCACTTCTTTATTGAATTTATATTATATAATTTACTATTTCATATTATTTTTTTCTGCTCATAAAGAATCGGTTAATTACATTTAGACCCAATTTAATTTGAATTGTACTTTTTCTCAAAAAAAAAATTAAAATCACACTTATACTTCTTTTGAAAAAAATTCATTTATATCTAACCTTTTTCCATTAGGATTTATATAAAAAATGCTAACGTCAATAAAAAAAATTATATTAAATTTTAATTTTTTCCTAATTTAATATTTTTTTGTAATATATCAAACAATGGCTATTATTAGAAACAATATTTATTACAATTATATTCTTTTTTTACTTTATTTATATATATTATATTTACTCCCTGATAATTGAAAATATTAGTATATTTTTTATAACGTCAATATCTTTTGTCAAAGCCTTAGTGGAAGAAGGGTCGGGTGTAACTGGTAAATTTTCAAAAGGGGTATGAGTGTAAATATTAGCAATGAGCAATAAATTCCTTATCTCGACGTGATACAAAATAGAAATACACACTTTGCATCATAAGTCCCCGAAAGGAGAGATACGGGAAGGGTATATGACTTCTTTCTCACATAATGTGTTACATGATGTAGCGTGTACTCGTCTATCACAATCAAATGCTTTTTATCCAAACGATGTTGGCGCGCAACAAAGCATCATATATAAGTTGCAGACAAACAAATTTGAGTAGCTTACAAGCGTAAAAAAATATTCATTTTTCAGTGATACATTGCCAAAGTGGAGAGTATCTCGTCCAACGGGGCATCGATTGCTTCGTGCTACAAATTACAAGGCATTCTCTACTTTAATCAGAATCCTCATTCATGCGTCCATGATTATACGCTCCTTTTAAGTGAGTGAAACTCTGAACCTCTTACATCATGCAAATCGGGATAAATATATTTTTGGTCCTCAAATATAGTTATTAATTCAATTTTGATCCTCAACTAATAAAAAATTTAAATTTTGGTCCTCAAACTTTTACTTTTTTTGGCACTTTTGGTCCTTCCATTAACTTTTTTATTAAACTTAATGGAAAATTCAAAGTGAAAAGTATTGCTATTTTCCTCCCATTTTATGGTTTTTTCAAATTGTAATCCAACGCATTTATTTTTTTAATTTTCTTCAAATTTCAAAAGAGAATAAACCCAAAAAAATAAATTTAAACAAAAAATTTTCTAAATTTTATTGATAAATTTCCTATTATTGACAATTTTTTGTTAAGATTATGTAGAAAATTTGTTGCTTAAATTGAATTTTTTTGGTTTATTCTCTTTTAAAATTTAAAAAAAATAGAAAAAATGAATGCGTTGGATTATAATTTGGAAACACCTCAAAATGTGAGGAAAATAGCAATTTTTCCACTTTAAATGAATTTTCTGTTAAGTTTAATGAAAAAATTAACGGAAGGACCAAAGTACTAAAAAAGTAAAGGTTTAAGGGCCAAAATTGTAATATTAAATTATTTGAGAACCAAAATCGCATTAGTGATATATTTGAGAACCAAATATGCATTTATCCCCATGCAAATTCCACGGATACGATCCCTCAAGTGATCAAAACTTTGAACCTCTTATATCATTCAAATTCCTTGTCCCTTTTCAATATGGAATGCTCCTGTTAAGTACAGGACATGAACCAATAATGTCTTAATTTAATGATTGAGACTGAAGTCCCCCATTCAGTTCGAGATAATGAGCTTGAACCCCACCATACGTGTGTATGTCTATCTCACTTAATGTGAATAATTTATAAATAATCATTTATCTTGTTTAATATAAATTTATTATAATATGAGTTTATTAATCAAATTGATTTATTTATATAATAATCATTTCTTAAAAAAAATATATATACAAGACATGAAAATAATCATATCCCCCTAAAGTGAGTTGACAATTTAATATATATATATAATTTAATAATAAATATATTTTTTATTCTTTTAATTTATCTTACTGTCGTTATCATTCGACTCTAATCTTTTTGTCCAAATTCATGAGGCTACAACATAAAACACGTACTATGTACTCGAGCATTCTTGCATTACAAGATTATATTTTTTTTAAAAAATATTTTTAATTAACTTATCATATAATTATTTAATAGATTACCTTTATCAAATCTTTAAAATCTTAATATTCATGATTGTGAATTCGATTTATCAATGTGACGGTTTGTGTTGTTGAATAATTTTTAACAGGAAAATACAATTTATCCTTATGTGATATGAGAAATAAGCAAAAAAATTTATGTGAAAAATAAAATAGCAAATTACCCCCTGTGTTTTGGAAACAAAGCAAATTATCCTCCTATCTAAAGCACTGATAGGGGGTAATTTGCTTGATTTTTCAAACACATAAGAGTAATTTGCTGATTCGTTTTTCACATAGAGGTATTTGTTCATTCAAATATTACAGGGGTAAATTGCATTTAACTCTAACTTTTAGGAACTTTGTAAACGGCCTGGACGAATGTCCTGATCTATGATGGTGATTAGAAGTCATGAAACTACCTATAATTTATCTTAAATAAACGGCTTATGGTTCTGAAAATATGTCTCGGCCCGTGATAGTAATCAGAGACAATACCATCCAAATTTAACTTAAATAAAAAAAAATCAATTAATACTACAAAATATATTTTTTTTATCTATATATCATTGGGAAAATATCTTTATGTTCCCCATCTTGTGATGCATGAAAAGAGGATGCTTAAGTCGCTAATGCCCCACCAGAACCCACGCTGATAATTTTCATTCATCATATCCACGCTTTTGGATATTTTATTTTCTTTGAAAACATTTTATTATAACAAGTATTTTCATTTATTTTCTTTTTGGAAATAAATGCCAAAGAAAGAGCTACTTGAAAATTATGCATTATATGTTGATATTAGTTTTATATTTTTAGATATTCAGTTTTGATGGGGTAAAACCCTAATTTATTAAGAAAAAGACCAATTTGTCCCTGGAAGGGCACGAAATTACAAGTTCGCCAGAAGGATTTGCGCATTTTCGTCCGGGTCGGCTCACAACCCTAGACAAATGGAGGACGCGCATCGGACCAACCAGACCCCCAGTTTTTCTCTATAAATACTCCATAGTCAGTGCATTAAGGGGTCGCCCACGTTACCACTCTTTACTTTCTGGTCACTTCGGCTCTCCAGCTCATTAGCAACCTGCTTTCACGACCTCAAAACTACACTGACTTAAGCATCAGAGGGTTTTAGCTAAGGGCCACCCCAGCAAGCCTAACAATCAGGACCCAATCACTAGTCTGAGAGAGGTAGCGATCTCGAACCATTTGGAAGACCAGTTCGCTTGACCAAGGAGATTGTGTGGATTTTGACCCGGATCAAGTTTAAACAAAATGTGATTAAATTCACTGTAATTTTCACCCAAGTAAGAATTATATATATATATATATACTAATATTTAACAAAAAAGTATTTTTCGCTCAAAAATTAATAATTTTTGACATTATGGAACTATTTTCTTTTTTTTTTTTTGACAATACCCTTAAATTAGTTTTATTTTCTTAATGTATTTATTTTTTAATGAAATATCATGTGTTAATTTATATATTTTATTTTTATTTATAATATATATTTTTTATGAAAAAAAAGCCCAATCAAAGGGCAAATAATATTTCGAGTAGTGTAAATATCACTTTGTATCGTTGTAAAAAGGAACTTTAAAAGACAAGATTTGACTGAAAAACAAAAGATTTATAACTCGTGAAGTGTATAGTATGTTTGAATCACTAGCTCTCAATTTATTTTTATTAATTTTAAAATATAAAATTTATTAATTATATACACACAGTAACAACATGTCATGACGACTAATAATGGTAGATTTTTTGTTCCTTTCACTTTCTCTATATAAGTATCGAAACATCAAGTGACATAAAAGTGAGACCAATGCCTTTATTATACTAGTGCATGACTATACATATGTGTGTATTGTCTATCAGATATTTTATGATCAAATATATCTTTTTTAAATAATTTTATTTTACTGTGTACTAATCAAACAACAAAGTTGTGTTATTTACTTCTCCTTTCATCTCAAATTATAGAATGAAAGGTAAAAAAGCAAACCTAACCAAAATATTTGTATCTTGAAATTTGTTGAGACATTATTTAAATTTGAGCATCACCAGCAATAATACATTTAATGGGGATATATCTGACTCAATACTAAAAAAGATCAAAATAACCCCCTGTCCCAAGATATGCGAGTTCTCCATTTTGGGTCCGGTTACGCCCTGACCCAACACGACCAACGTTCCAGAATTAGGGCCATTGACTATACTTGGGAGGTAGGGATGATGCTACGTGGATATAAAAAATATGGACATTTACCCTTATAAATACCAACTATGATAAGGGAAGTTATATAATTACCAAAATACCCCTATATTTTTCAGCACCTTTTCCTGTATTCTATGACTGCGCGTGTGGGGCCCAGTGTGCAGGTACAGAAGCGGCGGCAGCAGGCTTTTACAGAGGATGACGTGGCTCGCTTTCATTGGGGCCACGTGTCGCATACGTAGAGGGTACCGTACAATTATAAATAGCCTTATTTATGATTATTCAAATACGTTTTCATCATATCATTTTATCTCCATATTTGAGCTCTCATTCGATCTCATTATCCTATTTTCGACCCCACTTTTCTAACTTAAGCATCGGAGGGCCATCGCCGAGGGCTACTCGGCTAGTCTCACGTTTGTTTTGTTCTCAGGATCCACTATAGGTAGTTCGAAAGAAGGATTTGACGACCCAAACTCTACGATCCGACCAGAAGATCCTGATTTCGCGCAACCTACATCAAACTATGCCTAGTAATGGTGCGTCCTTTTTATTACTCGCACACCAATTTATCGCATTTCTTCTGATTTCTCGAACTAATTTAAGTATTGAAGGGTTTTTGTTAGGACTACTAAGTAAACCTAGCGATTTTCTTTATTTTTATGTCTCAAAAAATACCACATTCGAATTATTTGATAAATAATTTAAATTATCGACCCAAATTAATACTTACATAAAATAGTAAATCGACCATCCTAAAATATATTTTTCATGTAAAATAACAAGCTCTGTGTTCTCGAGATGTTGAAACAAAATTTACTCTCCGACCAACCAAAAAAAGAAAAAAATGAGAGAGAGAGAGAGAGAGAGAGAGAGAGAGAGGTGTGATTTTGATATATGTTTGCAAAAGTCAAAAGAAAAAAAGAAAAGAGGCGTCGTAACGTTATCTTCCTCAGTCCAGGTAAGATATATATATAACCACCATTCACCATACCAGCAATTTTCATTTTCCCCATTTTGTCCCTGAAGGCGGTGTGTTGTGCAGAACATTCTCTCTAGATTGGTCCCTCTGTTTTTTTCTTGCTAAAACTAACCCCCTAAACGCTAAACCCATCATCTCGTCCACTCATTTCCCACCCTGAAAACCCAATTTCTGCCAACCCTAGACCCCTGAATTATTTGCTGCTGTATTGTTTGATTTTGTTATGGGGTGAGAGAGAGCTGTGTTTTATCGGAACTGAGGTGTGATGGAGTGGGATAGTAACTCGGAGTCTGATCTGAGCGGCGCCGAGGAGGAGGAGGAGGAGGAGGAGGAGGTTGGAGAAGGGTTAGGGTTTTTGTTGAGGAAGAGTGGTGGAGGACAACTGCCGTTCCCTGTGGACACGCTGCTGCAACCCGCGCCGTGTGGGTTTGTTGTTGCGGATGCTTTGGAGCCGGACCATCCCATTATTTACGTTAATTCCGTGTTTGAGATGGTTACTGGGTATCGGGCGGAGGAAGTTCTTGGACGTAATTGGTTAGTGTTTTCTTCAACTTCGTTTCTTGTTTGCTTTATCTTGTACCATTTGATGTGTGGACGAAAGGGCTTTTGTGGTTGAAATATTTGTTTTGAAGAATCCTGGGGTTTTGTGGCAATTGAGGGTTGGTTGGGACCTTTTGCATGGATTATCTCGACTCTACTATCTGACATAGGACATTGCGTGGGCTAGAGCATGCGCGATTGAAATCGGCTTTTCTTGTATTGTGTTTATGGAAGAAAATAGGCGGAATTGACAGAGTCCAGGGTCATGCTATTCTGTATTTCGTGTCTTCTTTTTGGTCAAGCCATTGTTGGATGGCAATCATTCAGCTACAATTTAGTCATTCCTCAATTTCTTGTCTGACTACCTGATAGATAAAATGGCTCTTGCTTCTTGGTAGAGGACATTTCAACTAGTAACAATCTTTGCTAGGTTTGGGTTTTTAGGTTGGAGGGTGCCACCTCCAAACTGATCATGTGACCAAATATGTACGATTTGAAAATGAAGATTATGAAATCAGGATTTCCCTTTTCTCATCTCATGCTGTTTTGCTCTAAGGATCTTACTGTCAGTCTTCCTCATCTTGAATTCTCTTTCACTCTCATGCTGTCTCTCGCAGACTGTTCATACTTTAGAGTCTCTTTTTGCTTTTACCTTATTAATCATACTTTTTGCTCCTCAAACTGCTGCGTGACCACTGCAGTGATACCGAGCCTGACTTGCAATTACCCAAGTTAACTGGCTTCAGGTGGGTTCGCATGGTGGCTGTGTAGAATAGTGGTAGACCCTAGATTAACAACAAACCTCAGTTTGGGTTTAGCGTAGAAAGTGCGCTTCAAACCTGATTTCGTACTAATTAAGAAATACAATTGTAAACTGTAAATAGGAAACATGGGTTGTCGTATCCTCCCCAGCAATTGCCTTGTTTCGAATTGGCATGGAACTTTGAGTCAGAATTGAATTGAAAGTGGGCCTTTCTCTTATGTTTCTGAATTTTAATTTCCTAACTATGTTGGCGGGGCATTATTGTTTGTGGAAATTGTAGGATATAAAGTAATTCAATTTAGGACAGGGGCACTGATCCTTCTTTTTTCTTCCATAGAAACATCACGAGCTAATGTTAATCAGTGCAAGATAAGGGTTGAAGATCTGAAGAAAATGTATACAGTTTCTCTTGACTTCAGGAAATGTGTTTGCGACCAAGTCATTTATGCTGAGGTTTGGCCACATTAGATATTTAAAAGTTTGAGACTGAGTTTTCCTTCATGTTATCATAGTTTTGCCATAAACAGCTCTCATATATCCTAGTAGTGCTTTTCTGTTTAGTGCTTATGGCTTGCAGCATATGGTTAAGAAAAATACTTGACATAAGAGCAGCTTTCTGAAGTTCTTGTAATTGTAAAGTCATTGTTGCACTGCAGTGTGTAGGCCTATATACACGCTTCAAGTTTTTTTCTTTGGTTACAATGGAGAACAAGTGAAGGAAATCTTATTACATGCATGCTTTTAATGAACTGACTTTCATACGTCTATCATGGTAGCTGACAAATTTCAGTTTTTATATGGCTTTAATTGAGTGAAACTCAAGCATTAGAAACATATGGAATGCATCTCATTTTACTTGATTTCCTCATATCTGAAGATAATTATCTAGGCACCCTAGAAAGTTGACTGAGACTGACATTATCAGGGTTGCTGTTTAAATTTTTTCCAGTTTCTGCGGATAATGGTTGATGCAATTCCTAAAGCAGTTGCTGCATTATATTCTTGATATACTATTTTTAAGGGAGTGTTGCTAGACTCATTTTCTAATATGAATTATGTGTTAGTTTGTAAATCATTGACTAATTGATCTTGGAATGCCTAAAATTAACATAATAGATTTTATCAGAACTCCTCGCTATATGTATCATGCCTTTTTTCTTTATTACCTGAAGTTGTTTATGGTTTCCATTGTGGTTAAAAGAAGTGGTGATCATTCACAACAGAGATTTTCTTGAATAAATCGGATTATTTTAATTTATTTTTCAGAAATTTACAAACGATAAAGAAAAAAAGTTCTCAGATTCTTGTTTGACTTTGTTCAAGAATTAAGAAAGCACATTAAGATGCCTTGTCAGTCTCACATCTCACATATTTTCACTGGCTTGCGAGGTGGTTATAGCAGCAGCAGTTGCACACAGGTAGAGTTCCACTTATTTTTATATTGCAATTGGGCAATGAGTGAATCGAGAAAGTATTAGTTTGTGCCACAAGAAATATTTGATTAAGTCAAAACTAGTAACATAGGAGAACAAAAGGGAGTTGGAGAAGAGTTGCCATTCTCCCAGAACTGATATGTACTCCATGTCTCGTCATGTGTTTTCTGTCAATCCAAAAAACAAGTAGAAACCAGTTTAAGTTGAAGGTAGGTGTTATGTAGGGGAAGTACTCTAGCTGTATATTGGACAATAATGGTACTGTTTTAATTCCCGGTACATTATCATTGTTTTTCTGTCATAAGTTCCTCGATTAAGAAAAGCCACTCTATATATTTGTAAATAATTTAAATTTAATACTTTGGTGGTGGTTTTCTCCTGTGACGTTTCTTCAACAAACAGCCACAGTACATGTCCTACTTGCAGTAGATGTCCCAGTTAAAGCAGCTTTGTTAGGACAAGCTAGTACCTTTTGATATGTTAGTACTGTTTTCATATACATTTTGCAGAATCTGGCATATATTGATAGTTCGCTTTTGCTACTCGTGGATGAGTTACCTTCTAACACTCAGGCTATTTTTGGATAAAAGTTCGTTTTTTTTTTCTATGGCCTAATATATGAGATTTTGATTTGAGAAGAATTTCTATCCTTTTTACAGATAGCAACTTTGCGATCAAAGTTTTGCTGGTTGTTTTTTATTTTATATGCTTTAACTTAATTTTTGGTGGTAATGTATTAAGGTGCCGTAGGAGGTTATGTTTTATTTAATTGGATTCAGTTTAAATGTTTCTCAACGCAAGTAGCAAGTGTCATATAAAAGTCCTCCTTTGCCTATAGCTTAAGCTAGCCCGGCTTTTGGTCTTATGTTGTAAATTAGAGTAATCTTTCTTTCTTGAGGTAGTGGTTGCAGAAATGATGCTGTCTTTATTCTGATAATGTCAGTCCAATGCTTTGTTTCCACGTGTTATTCTTCCTTATAGATTTAGTTTTTCTTTATACATTTCATTAGAAGGTTAAGGATGTTAAGGATCAGGGGTATCACTGAACGAAGGATAAAGCTCAGTCCACTGCATGAAGAATTGTGCTCATTTTGTTTTGCTTAACTGTGGCTAAAAAGGTAAGGAATGATAATTCTTAATTAAGAAGACACAAATCCTTCGATACTTGTTCGTCTACTGATGTGAGATTGGGGTAAATTGGAACTTGAATGACGTTTCTAGAAGCTTGTATCTTTTCTAGTTGAGCGGTCAACAACTGTGGCAGCTCTCATCAATGGTGAATCTTTTCATAGCAGGAATTTAGGCTTTCGCTACTGCTTAATTGAGATTCCATGAATCAACATTTCACATCTCAACTTCAAGTTATTGGTGATGAATTATATTCTTGCTGTACCTGATTTTATCTTTCCTGGTGACCATTGTAAAGGAGTTCAAATGATGATTTTATTTCCTTTCCTTGTTATCTATAAATTACTGCAATTTCCTAAGGGAGCTTCGGCTATTATCACTGATGCGCCAAAAGGGATGGCGCTGCTTTATGTTGGTTATATGTGATCGCTGGTGACATATATAATAGCCTACTCATGCTTGATTGTTTTTAAATTGCTGCAGCCGTTTCTTGCAATGCAGAGGCCCATTTGCCAAGAGAAGACATCCTCTTGTGAATCCGACAGTAGTTGCTGAAATAAGAAGATGCCTCGAGGAAGGGATTGAGTTTGAGGGGGAGTTATTGAACTTCAGAAAAGATGGATCTCCACTGATGAATAGGTTGCGTATGACCCCAATATACGGTGATGATGAAACAATAACACATGTAATTGGCATACAAGTTTTTAAAGAAGCAAATCTTGATCTAGGCCCACTTCCAGGATCCTCTGCCAAGGAATCTGTAAGAGCATCTGATAGGTTTAGATTTAATATTTCTCCTATTGGAGTAACTTCAGACGGGATTAGGAGTGTCAGCCGTGGGGTTTGTGGAATAATGCAGTTAAGTGATGAAGTTCTTGCTCTCAAGATACTTTCACGATTGACACCGAGGGATATTGCATCTGTTGGCTCTGTTTGTCGCCGGCTATATGAGCTAACAAAAAATGAAGACCTTTGGCTAATGGTATGTCAAAATGCTTGGGGTAGTGAAACAACTCGGGTGCTAGAGACTGTGCCTGGTGCTAAAAGATTAGGGTGGGGTAGATTGGCAAGAGAACTTACGACCCTTGAAGCCGCAGCATGGAGGAAATTAACAGTTGGAGGTGCAGTTGAACCCTCTCGCTGCAATTTCAGTGCATGTGCTGTTGGGAACCGTGTGGTTCTTTTTGGCGGCGAAGGTGTCAACATGCAACCCATGAACGATACTTTTGTATTGGACCTGAACTCAACTAATCCAGAGTGGCAACATGTCAAAGTGAGCTCTCCTCCTCCTGGCCGTTGGGGCCACAATCTTTCTTTTCTTGTTGGTTCTCATCTTGTCCTGTTTGGGGGTTGCGGGAGACAAGGCCTACTCAATGATGTCTTTGTGTTGGACTTGGATGCCAAACATCCTACTTGGCGAGAAATCTCCAGCTTGGCTCCACCACTTCCTAGATCTTGGCATAGCTCATGCACTCTTGATGGCACTAAGCTTATAGTCTCTGGTGGTTGTGCAGATTCTGGAGTGCTTTTGAGTGACACCTTCTTGCTTGATCTGTCTATGGAGAAACCTGTGTGGCGAGAGATACCTGTTGCGTGGACTCCGCCTTCGCGTTTGGGGCACACATTATCCGTTTATGGTGGAAGGAAAATTTTGATGTTTGGAGGTCTTGCCAAAAGTGGTCCTTTACGGTTCCGTTCTAGCGATGTTTTCACCATGGATCTGAGTGAGGAGGAACCCGGTTGGAGATGTGTTACGGGAAGTGGGATGCCCGGTGCAGGAAATCCTGGCGGCATGGCTCCTCCTCCTCGACTCGATCATGTGGCAGTGAGTCTTCCTGGTGGCAGAATCCTTGTTTTTGGTGGCTCTGTGGCTGGCCTTCACTCTGCTTCCCAGCTCTACATACTTGATCCCACTGAAGAGAAGCCAACGTGGAGGATCCTAAATGTACCTGGGCGACCTCCAAGATTTGCATGGGGACACAGTACATGCATTGTTGGTGGGACAAGAGCTATAGTTCTTGGAGGTCAAACTGGAGAAGAGTGGATGCTCAGTGAGATTCACGAACTATCGTTAGCAAGCTCTGTTGTATGAGCAAGAATGACAACAATTTGGGAATTTCTATGTGAAAAGCCATTCTTTTGAATTCAAGAAATTGACACCGTCCAGAGCAACCATTTTACTTAGAGACCGTTTCTACATTCTGGAAATGCTCTACCTGCGCTGCTGTAACAGCCCATGTGCACGATCAAAAATGGTACATAAATTTCTACTTTCCGTGTAGCGCTCATGGGAACACTCGAGCTAATAGCTCTCTCTAGGCTGCTAGACTTGGTAGAATTGTAGGGTATGATATATATATATATATAGCTTAGTTACATCATGTTTTGTGTGTTGTGCTTCAGTTTCTGTAAGTTGAAACTTGGGAGAAACACAACAGAAAAGATTAGTGAGAAATGTGTGTATGCTTTACAATGTTTTTGGTTCTTTCCCTTTATCATGTTTGGTGATTCGTGTCGTTCTTTTCCATTTGTTATACTTGATGATTCATGTCGTTAGTTGTTACACCAGCCGATATTCTTTGAGTATGACAATTAAAAGAAATCTAGTGAGCTATGTTTTTTTTTTTTAGTAATCAATTTTTCTAAGGATGGATATGCACTTGTAACATTACGAATACCTGATGGTAGAGGACAAGTGTTGTGCGTAAAGAGTTGGACTTTGATTGGAGCTAGAGTCGGCAATTTTTCTGGGCCCCGATCCGCCCTGTTTGGGGTAGGTTTGCACTACAAAAAAATTATTTTATTGGAACAGTTTTTAAAATATTTTTTTCTATCAATTTGAAGTGTATTTCTTTTTATAATGGTTTTTTTTTTAACGGAAAGGCCTATTGCGATTAAACGAGGTGTTTCAAAATATGCCAAGTCATTATAATTTGTAACAGTTGGGAGTAGTTACAAAATTAGTGACATGAGAAAAAAAACTTGGTACCGATTTTGTAATGTTTTGGTTGCATTTGATATAATTGTTATTACAATGGTATTTAAATAATATATTTAAGTATGATTTTACCAGATATAATATAATCTTTGTAGTTCTATTCCAACACGACGAACAGCGACGTGTATTTAATAGTTGGGGCCCTGTCGGGGGACCCGACAAAGACCTTTCTTTGCACACTCCAAAAACGGCTTCTGCCTACAAAATTGAGGCTGTTTCTCTGGTTTTTAATTTTCGGAAAAGAATTTATGTTAGTATATGAGAATTGAGCAAAAAGGTTTCTCATAAAAAATAAAATAATAGATTATTTCCTGTAATTTAGAAAATAAAGCAAATTACTCATCTTTCTAAACTACTGTGAGAGGGTACATTGCTATATTTTGAAATACAAAAGGTAATTTTTTAATTCTTTTTTTATAAAGAGGTATTTGCTCATTTACATATTACATGAGTAAATTATATTTAACCTATTTTATTTTTAATATCAGTATCCCACTTTGATCATTAATATTACTTTAGAATAACTTTGTAACTTACATATAATACCAAAAATTTGGCCTTTCAGTTATAATGGTAGTAGCTTCAATTTGAAAAAATTCTTATTCAAATTATTTCAATCAAATTAAATTAATTAAAAAATAAATATTATATATTTATAATGTAATTTATTATTATTTGTAAATCGTGTACTAATAAAGTATATTTTACTTGTTATATTAGTTATTGTTGCACGCCGTCCCTATGAACATATAAAAAAAATCATAGTATAAATAAGAAAATAAATTGTGAAAAGTATAATACATAGTTTAAGGTGAGAAGAAAAAAAGAAATATATGATAAGAAATAAATGTAGTGGAATGTGAGAGACGAAAAAAATATAACGTATGCATTGAGAGATATGGAGCCGTGGTTGAAAGGAAAAAAGAATTAATTAAAAAATGTTTAAATTATTATTACGGATAATTTCTTAAAAAAAGTAAAATAATTTAAAGGATAAATTGAAGAAATAAAACATTAGTACGAGGAAAGGATTTTTTAATAATAGTATAGATAATTGGTACTGATTTACGAACTGGGGTAGTGAGAGTGCTCTGGCAGTGGGGCTTTGATTCACTTTCTTCACGTGGGTTATTGAAGCAGTTGGTCCTGCCCACGTGTTGAACATGCAGATGCAGCCCTTTTCTCACTAATCCCCTCTTCTCTCAGAGAGAGATTACTATCAGTTGTAAAGATAGGTGTAGGAGGTGTTTTGTAGTTGCTGCAGAGTACAAATTCAAGAAAAAAGATGGAGTCTTTGCTAACTGTGTCTTTTCACAGACCTTTATCCCCACTTTCAGTTCCATCTACTGCTCAGTTGTGCTCATCTCCCTCTGGTATGCGTGTAAATTCTTTCCTCTGCTTCTTTGGGTGGGGGGTGGGGGGTGGGGGGGGTATGGGTGGGGTAGATTTTTTAAATCCCCTCTTCTCTCAGAGAGAGATTACTATCAGTTGTAAAGATAGGTGTAGGAGGTGTTTTGTAGTTGCTGCAGAGTACAAATTCAAGAAAAAAGATGGAGTCTTTGCTAACTGTGTCTTTTCACAGACCTTTATCCCCACTTTCAGTTCCATCTACTGCTCAGTTGTGCTCATCTCCCTCTGGTATGCGTGTAAATTCTTTCCTCTGCTTCTTTGGGTGGGGGGTGGGGGGTGGGGGGGGTATGGGTGGTGTAGATTTTTTATGTACTTTTAGTCTGATTCTGGGTTAATTCTGATATATTAGTCTTTAATGGCACAAGGGCTCCTTTGTTTTTTCCCAAAAGATTTCACTTTGCTTCTGTTTATTGAATTCGTTAATGTGTGTGTGTGTGTTTTTTTTAATATATGTCTTTTAAGTACTTTGTGTTTTGATCTAAGGAGAAACCCTTCTTATGTTTGTTTGTTTTTGTGGGGAAATGATCTCTCAAAATCTATTTCTTGATAATGGGTTCGTATGTAGCAGCTCATGTCTTAAGATGCAAAGCTTTCAAGAATGTAGAAAGACTCTGTAGTGTGAGATTGCAAGAACAGAGGCAGAATTTGAGGCTACAGCATGTCAAAAGAAGTATTACATTAAATCCAAGGCATGATTTGAAGTACATAGTGAATTCAGCTTCTGGACATTCGCTTGAATCTGAACCTCCCAAGACACCTTGGAGATCAGTGCAACAGGCCGCAGACGCCTTCTACAGGTTTTCGCGGCCTCATACTGTTATAGGAACAGTTAGGTTCAGCATTCTTGTTTTATATGTTTGAGCACACTGCTGCTTGCGTCTTTGGATATATGATGTGCATTCATATGTAGGAGAACTTACGATCTATTTCCGTGAGCAGGCATTGAGCATAATCTCAGTTTCTCTCCTTGCAGTTGAGAAGCTCTCAGATTTTTCCCCGTTATTTTTCACTGGGGTCCTAGAGGTGTGGCAAAGTTGTCGTAAGTTAGAATCTTAAAATTGTGAACTTGATTGATGCTAAACTTAGCCAGGCCCTATTTCTTGCAGGCAATTGGTGCTGCCCTGTTGATGAATATATACATTGTTGGTTTGAATCAACTGTCGGACATTGAAATAGACAAGGTTATCTTCCAAATGTGTTTTTCCTGCAACCATGTGTGTTTGTGAAAACTAAGAAAGGTTTTATGTTGTCTAAGTGCTGATCGAGGATTTTGACTAGGCCGTCTTGATAACAATAGGTTTTAGTGATTTCATCATGTGCTGTTTAGGGGGAAAACCTCTGATAACAAGTATGTGTTTGTTTCTCAAGTGTGTGAAGAACATGTTTCACTATTCGATCAATGATTAGTTACATTTTCCCACGCGTAGATAAAAACTTCGACATCATATCCTTCTCAGGTAAACAAACCTTATCTTCCATTGGCATCTGGGGAATATTCAGTTGCAACGGGCAAGATGATCGTCTCATCCTTCGCAATCTTGGTGGGCAAGAACAATTTCGTGTAGTTTGCATATAATATGTTATCTAATTGGTTTGAATTTATTCGCAAACATTTGCTCAGCAAAGAACTCTTGTTTTTATATCTGCAGAGCTTTTGGCTCGGATGGGTCGTTGGTTCATGGCCGTTATTTTGGGCTCTATTCATCAGCTTCATACTTGGAACTGCATATTCCATTAACGTGAGCTGACCGTAGAACTTCTCTTTGATATTAAGTATCGGTTGATTGTTTACATCGTCCAACAATGTGCAGGTACCACTTTTGAGATGGAAGAGATTTGCTGTAGTTGCAGCGATGTGCATCTTGGCGGTGCGAGCAGTGATTGTACAAATTGCATTTTATTTGCACGTCCAGGTGTTAATTCTTTAAGTAGTCGTTTCTTCTCTTAATATGCAAAATCTCGCTGACTGATAATGGGGACTAATCTTACGAAATTATATATTGTCTATGCTTTTTGTCCGGTACAATCAGAGTTTCTTATCACATTTTTCGTGTTAATCCAATCGAAGGTGAAGGACCAAAGTTACATTGTTTCCTTTACAGTTTATTTTCCATACAGTATTGTTTTCTTGTAAAAAGATTACTAGTGTGTGTAAGTGGTTCTGATCATAAAATTTAGGGGTCATTATCGATCGTTTAACACATACATAGGTACAATCGTGAACAGATCTGTAGCTCTGGTTATGGTTTCGTTTTATTTCTCATAACGGCAATGGAAAATACTTTAAGAGGCCAAACATGCATAAACGACGATACATTTGTTTTAGAGTTCACATGAAATACTGTCGGACATCTTTTCTAGAATAGCCTCTTTGTTTTCCTGAAAAAGTACACACTATAAGGCGCATGTAATTCTCGTCTGCCGGCTTTAGGGCCAACATGAACAGTTATGTGAAACAATTTCTTGCAAAACACTAACGCATTTCGCCATTTTTAGATGTATGTGTATGGGCGACCAGCTGTTCTCACGAAGCCAGTGATTTTTGCGACTGCATTCATGAGCTTCTTCTCAGTTGTCATTGCATTGTTTAAGGTAATAATCCTTGCGGCTTCCGAGATTACCATCTTCTACCCAAAATCACTGCTGGATTAAAATCTCAGAAAAAAATTGCTATTCTGACTTTGATATTTTCATGTTTTTAGGACATACCTGATATTGTCGGGGACAAGATATACGGGATCCAATCTTTTACGGTCCGATTGGGCCAAGAGAAGGTTTGTAACTTAGTCATCAGCTAATAATTATTGCAACTCTTGAACAAGCATTTTCTACAATATTGCAGTTAATTTTTCCAAGCTGATTTTGTTCAAACGATCTCGGGCAGGTCTTCTGGATCTGCATTGCACTTCTTGAAATGGCATATGCTGTTGCTTTGTTAGTCGGAGCAACGTCTTCTTGCATTTGGAGCAAGTGGACTATAGTAAGACACAACTATTCCTCGACTTCTTGTTCGTATTAGTATTGCTTTTTGATTGGATGCCATAGTCATATTGGATATCTCGATAGAGTAGTATACTCTAGTATACGTGTTAAAAACATGTCCGAAACTATTAACAAAATATTCTTCTAAACAAACATCGTACCCCACACTTCCTACACATACATTGGACTTGTCTAACGCTAGTAAAATAGTAAGGATTTTTGTGATAGTTTTTTTTATACAAAAAGACGTGATAAAATGATAATGTGTTTGAATTTACGATGTTTGTAGTAGGTTTTTATACGAAAAGGCATAGTCATGCTATATTTTTAACTACACTGATCTTTTTAAGGGTAAATTACAACGAGCTCCCATGAGGTTTGGCATAATTACATATACCCCCTTGTTGTTTGAAAAAGTATCAAGATTTTAACGGCCGACTAACAATTAGCACAATCCATTATTTTTCCTTCCATTTTTTGTGATGAACTGACCAAAATATTCTTTTGGACTGAATTATAGTTTTACTTATTTTTTGAAAATTTTCACTAACTTAGTGGATAAATTTTTAACTTTTTCCATTCACCTCATCTTATTTTTTATAATTTTGTTTAAAAAAGAAAAGAAAATACAACAACAACAAAGTTGACAATTCCAGACCTCCATTCAATGATTATACAATTTTATCAAACATCATGATTTTTCAAACAACGAGAGGGTATTCTTAATTATTCTAAACTTTAGAGGACTTCATTGTAATTTACGCTTTTTTAATGCTTTTACCATACGTATAGTCCGTAACTTCATGGGAGCTCGTTGTACACATATTAAGAAATATCATTATTAATAAGCGATGATTATACAATTATATCAATATCTCAATAAACTAAGTAATACATGAGTTAGATCATACATCAATGGGAAAAAGAAAAATTAAATAAATTACTATAATTCAAATAAAGTGAGAAACATCCAGACATCATTCATTAAGATTTGAATCCATGATCTCGAACTTATTCACAGAATCCAATCTTAACGGCCACTAGAATGGTGAAAACGGATAACTGGAAAGGTTAAATTTGTTGACAATTTATTTGTTTTGATGTAAAACATCGCAAATGGCCAGCTACTCATCGTGTTCTCTTGCGCTCGTTTAGGTCATCGGTCACGCCGTGCTGGGCTCATTGCTGTGGAGTCGTGCGAAATCCATCGATTTCAAGAACAAGGCTTCAGTAACGTCCTTTTACATGTTCATATGGAAGGTAATTCACTTTGCATCGTCTAAATGTGTATTTGTGGATATATCATCGGAAACTTTGCTTCGATCAACTGTCGATTTCCCGCTCCTCTAGTCACTTTATTTATTTTTCGGCCCTGTATTTTGTCACGTTTGATCGTTGATCGTTGATCGTTGATCGTTGATCGTTGATCGTTGATCGATCTTTCTTATTTGACTTGTCGATGTATAGTGAATTTGTAACCTCATCTTCTGCTATGCAGCTCTTTTATGCAGAGTACCTGCTTATTCCTCTTGTGAGGTAAATATTTTGCGGCACCGCCGCGGTCATCGTCTTCTTCTTGTCAAGCGGTCGATCAGCGCGCTTTTTTTTTTTTTTTTCTTTTTTTTTGGTGGTCTGATGTATATACTCTCCAGAAACTGTAAGTACTAAATTTTGGATGACAGTTTGGAATTGTCAATTTAAGTAAAATTTAATTTATAATCTATAAGGATATTTTGGTCAGTCCATTATAAAAAATTGATGAAAGTTTAACAGAAATTAACAAATTGAATTAGTTGTCGGACCACTGTATGTAAAATTAAAGGGGTATTGATATTTTTCTGAACAATGATGAATAATTATAATTATATCAAATTTCAAAAGAATTCATCGTAATTTATCCTATTTAAAATTTTATCATTATGTTTGTCTTCGTTTTTGGCCCATCGCAACATTTGTGTGTTTGGGTCAACTTATTTTGTAGTTTTTAGACTTGTTTTCAACTGTTTTAGTTAATTTTATTTCCTAAAGCCCAACAAAAATAGCTGCTATGAGATAGTTTTTTTTCATTTCAGCATTTCTCTTTGCAAAAGAACGACATCTCTCATCCTCTGTATAATATTTTTTCCGGTGAGGTTTGTATTTTTTATTTTTAAATACAAATATATTTCATTTTAACCACTTATTATTTTATACGTAATATTTTTCTACATTATTGGAATAATTAAAAAATTTCAAAAAACACAAAATAATATATCAACTTTACGCGGTTAATTCATATATTATATTATTTGAATAATGTATTTAAATTTATCACCTCGAATAAAATATCTGACAAAAATATTGTTAATCCATTACTAGAGTGTATATAATTATTTATAAAAGTATATTTATATAAATTATATTTTTTTCATTTCCGTACATATATAATTAGAAAATACTATTTATTTTAATCCACTCACAACTAAATAAATTATATGCATATCATACATATATATATATATATATATATATATAAAAGAAACATGATTTGACAATGAAAGATACTTGTTGTCTCCCACTAACCAACATCAAACATTCCATACTTATTTTATATTATCACCAAAAACAAATTCAAACATACGCATTACCTCTAACTTACACTTATTTATCTTTGTTTTTCTCTCTCTGTCTCGACAAAACACCCAAAACAAGTTAAAAATAAAAACAAACATAATGCATATTTTTGTCAAGTTAAAACACAATTTATTTTTTTTTTGGGAAAGGTAACTTTCATAAATGGGAAAAGGATGTATAATACAACAGTGCTCGTATGATATGTTATCCCTCAACAGGCCAAGGGATACGCCATAATTTATAAAGTGCACTAGAGCTAACAGAGCAAGAAAGATTTTTACTAAAAATCCGTAGTCTGACATCCTTTATAATTAAAACATAATTTATTACACAACTGCTCTTTTGCCCATTTCACAATAACTGTAACATAAGTCATAGCAACTATTCACCTACTTGGCCAATGAGTTCTTTGCCTTCCCTCAGACGTAAGGTTGAGAATTCAAAACTCTTTTATTAGACAAAGGTTTTGCGTTCGAATTCCACGTAATATTGCAAGAAATATTTTATTCTCGACACTATAAATTCTTATGATTTAAAAAATCATGAAAAATTAATATTATTTATTGCGGCCAATCAAAACGGATCTACAAGCTTAAGTTTTAAGTATGATTAATTTTTATTCATCGCGATTTACTAGTTGTAGCTTATTTTGATTAATTACTATTTTTTTATTTTTAACCACAGTAATTAATTATAAAAAAATATTGTATTTCTTCCGGTGTACGTATAATTTACCCTGATGTAACATGTTTTGAATAAGTATTTTATTCTCAATATATTTTAACGTTTTGCACCTTAAATCATTACTAAATTATTTTTTAATTAAGTTTTTGATAAGGGAAGAGTTTAAATTAAAATAGAGTATAAATTAATATATACAGTAGATACGCTGTAAATATAATATAACCAACAATTCATATATACTTTTTAACAAAAATTGACAAATATATATATGCTTAACCAAAAGTTAAATATTTATATTAAAAAAATAAATAAATATTAATATTTTATTATATTTTTTTATTTAAAAGAATATATAATTAATAACTTAATCTTATTATCAAATTAATAAAATCTTTTCGTAAAATTTTTTTGTGTATACTCATCCATTCTTAACTTTGCATCTGTAAAATATAATAAAATTCAAATTATTTAATTTATTAATTATTTATTAGTTAATTATAATTAAAAGATATATTTTTTAATTAACCTTAAAAAGTAAAATTGTTAGGATTTTTTTTAATTATATATATAATATAAGGACAATATAATTCAAATTTAATTATAAAAAATAAATATTATATTTATTAATTAAAAAATAAATATTTCATCAGAAATAATTCATGAGGGTGAAATATATTTTACCCTTGTCTTATTTATTAAATAATTTTTTAAATATTTTATTTATTAAATACTTGATAAAGACTTATTTAAATAAATGAGTGGAGTGACACAAAGATCTCACTCATTTCTTTGAATAAGTCGTTATCAAGTATTTAATATATTCTCTATTTCAAATTAATATTATCTTCTAATCTAAGAGTAATTATTTATATAAAACTTATATCACTACTACAACAATATATATATATATATATATATATATATGAGTATATTTCCTAAAGCCCAACAAAAATAGCTGCTATGAGATAGTTTTTTTTCATTTCAGCATTTCTCTTTGCAAAAGAACGACATCTCTCATCCTCTGTATAATATTTTTTCCGGTGAGGTTTGTATTTTTTATTTTTAAATACAAATATATTTCATTTTAACCACTTATTATTTTATACGTAATATTTTTCTACATTATTGGAATAATTAAAAAATTTCAAAAAACACAAAATAATATATCAACTTTACGCGGTTAATTCATATATTATATTATTTGAATAATGTATTTAAATTTATCACCTCGAATAAAATATCTGACAAAAATATTGTTAATCCATTACTAGAGTGTATATAATTATTTATAAAAGTATATTTATATAAATTATATTTTTTTCATTTCCGTACATATATAATTAGAAAATACTATTTATTTTAATCCACTCACAACTAAATAAATTATATGCATATCATACATATATATATATATATATATATATATAAAAGAAACATGATTTGACAATGAAAGATACTTGTTGTCTCCCACTAACCAACATCAAACATTCCATACTTATTTTATATTATCACCAAAAACAAATTCAAACATACGCATTACCTCTAACTTACACTTATTTATCTTTGTTTTTCTCTCTCTGTCTCGACAAAACACCCAAAACAAGTTAAAAATAAAAACAAACATAATGCATATTTTTGTCAAGTTAAAACACAATTTATTTTTTTTTTGGGAAAGGTAACTTTCATAAATGGGAAAAGGATGTATAATACAACAGTGCTCGTATGATATGTTATCCCTCAACAGGCCAAGGGATACGCCATAATTTATAAAGTGCACTAGAGCTAACAGAGCAAGAAAGATTTTTACTAAAAATCCGTAGTCTGACATCCTTTATAATTAAAACATAATTTATTACACAACTGCTCTTTTGCCCATTTCACAATAACTGTAACATAAGTCATAGCAACTATTCACCTACTTGGCCAATGAGTTCTTTGCCTTCCCTCAGACGTAAGGTTGAGAATTCAAAACTCTTTTATTAGACAAAGGTTTTGCGTTCGAATTCCACGTAATATTGCAAGAAATATTTTATTCTCGACACTATAAATTCTTATGATTTAAAAAATCATGAAAAATTAATATTATTTATTGCGGCCAATCAAAACGGATCTACAAGCTTAAGTTTTAAGTATGATTAATTTTTATTCATCGCGATTTACTAGTTGTAGCTTATTTTGATTAATTACTATTTTTTTATTTTTAACCACAGTAATTAATTATAAAAAAATATTGTATTTCTTCCGGTGTACGTATAATTTACCCTGATGTAACATGTTTTGAATAAGTATTTTATTCTCAATATATTTTAACGTTTTGCACCTTAAATCATTACTAAATTATTTTTTAATTAAGTTTTTGATAAGGGAAGAGTTTAAATTAAAATAGAGTATAAATTAATATATACAGTAGATACGCTGTAAATATAATATAACCAACAATTCATATATACTTTTTAACAAAAATTGACAAATATATATATGCTTAACCAAAAGTTAAATATTTATATTAAAAAAATAAATAAATATTAATATTTTATTATATTTTTTTATTTAAAAGAATATATAATTAATAACTTAATCTTATTATCAAATTAATAAAATCTTTTCGTAAAATTTTTTTGTGTATACTCATCCATTCTTAACTTTGCATCTGTAAAATATAATAAAATTCAAATTATTTAATTTATTAATTATTTATTAGTTAATTATAATTAAAAGATATATTTTTTAATTAACCTTAAAAAGTAAAATTGTTAGGATTTTTTTTAATTATATATATAATATAAGGACAATATAATTCAAATTTAATTATAAAAAATAAATATTATATTTATTAATTAAAAAATAAATATTTCATCAGAAATAATTCATGAGGGTGAAATATATTTTACCCTTGTCTTATTTATTAAATAATTTTTTAAATATTTTATTTATTAAATACTTGATAAAGACTTATTTAAATAAATGAGTGACACATAGAGAAGATCTCACTCATTTCTTTGAATAAGTCGTTATCAAGTATTTAATATATTCTCTATTTCAAATTAATATTATCTTCTAAGTATATAGTAATTATTTATATAAAACTTATATCACTACTACAACAATATATATATATATATATATATATTTACGAGTAAATTACAATAAACTTTTATAAAGTTTGATATAATTATAAATATTTTCTTGTTGTTTAAAAAATTACAAATACCCCATAATATTTGATGAAATTATGTAATTCTTGAATGGATATCTGAAATTGTCAACTTTGCTATTGTTGTATTTTTTTTAGAAAAAAAATCAAACGAGATGGATGAAAATTTTTGAAAAAATTATAAAAAAAAAAAGCATTCACTTAGTCCATTAAAAAAATAAAAAAATTTTAGAAATAAATAAAATTATAATTCATAATCTACAAGAGCATTGTGGACGATTCACCACAAAAATAGATGAAAGCCTAATTGAGACTAATAAATTGGGTTAATTGTTAGACAACCATTAAAATCGGAAAGATACTAATAATTTTTCAAATACAGCGAAAGTATTTGTAATTATGTCAAATTTCAAGAGAAACGTATTGTAACTTATCTTACATATGCTATAGAGTGAAAATAAAATATAAATGTTTTTTTGCAATAATTCTCTATATTTTTTTTATTTCTTTCTTTCAAACATATATACATATTTTTTAATCTAAAATTATTGGTATAATATAATAAAGTAATATCTATTCAATAATGCAATAAACTACTTGTGAAAAAAATAAAATAATAAGAATCCGTTTTTAGTCAACCAAAAGATGGATAAATATCACAAATTTTGTATAGTAATTTCCGGGGAAGGTAATAATAACAATAATTGGCATTTAAAACCTTGTGCCGAAATTTGATGTGGTCCAATTGAATTCGGACCCTTTTGCTGTGAATTGTTGAATTAATATATAGTAACGGTATCCAATATGATAATTGTCGGAAAATTTAATTTAATAATCGGAATTTATGTTGAATTTGTACCCAGCTTATATTGTGATTCGTTGAATTAATATATAGTAACGGTATCCTATATGATAATTGTCAGAAAATTTAATTTAATAATCGGAATTTATGTTGAATTTGTACCCAGCTTATATTGTGATTCGTTGAATTAATAATCGAAACTTTATGTAGGTACGGTACAAAGACAAGCATGAATAGGCCTAATTGAAGTTCAAAGTTGGTGGCTACACACCTTTAGTATATATTTTTATATATTATAGGAAAAATTATTATTTTAGTCCGCTAAGTATGCCTAATTTTAATTTTAATCCAATAACTATGTCTAGTTTTGTTTAGGTCAGTAACTTACGAAATTGCTTACTTTTAGTCCCCTGACATATTTTCGGATAATTTTACCCTATAAGTGCATACCGCCTAAAACTGCCTTTCAAATGTTGCATAGGGATAAAATTGTCCGAAAATCTACCAAAGGACTAAAAATAAGCAATTTCATAAGTTATTGGACCTAAACAAAAATGGACATAGTTATTGGACTAAAAATTAAAATTAGGTATACTTAGCAGACTAAAATAATACTTTTCCCTGTATTATATTTAGGAGTAAATTATATTGAATATGTTGATTCTTCAATATATAATTTTATTATATTATATATTTAGGTATATTGACATTCTATGAAATTAGGTTTAATTATAAAAATACAGTATACTCTTTGTAAAATTATAAGTATATTTTTTATTTATTAATAAAATTTGACATAGATATTTACACTAACACCACTGGTTAACCTTCTTGTTAAGCAGCGTCGATGTAATTTACTTTTATATTTAAATATGAATATTTATCAATGATTTTTTTATCATATCTCCTATAATTATTAAAAATAAGAAATATTTAATTTGCTTTTTTTATAAGATTTTATAATTCAACCATGGTTGTTGTTCATGTATGTATATATATATATATAACTATTTTTATTTAAATAAATGCAATTATGATGCAAGAGGACATGATGTCATTTAATAGTAGAAGTTTGACTTGAATCCATTTTATCTTTATTATGTTGGATTCTAAGTGTACTATTCAATATAGATGATATAGACTGATAACTATATGTATTTGATTAGGTCTCGTTTGGTTCGCGTGATAAGATTAGATATAATGGAATTTGATGAGATAAAAAATGAATTGATAATTAATTTTATTATTCATTATATAGCATTTAATTTGACGTATTGTACGTGTGATATAATTTGTGATAATATAATATAGTATTTAGTTGAAGGGATCACAAAATATGATTAAATGTAAAAAAATCATTACGGATATTGTTTTTTAAGTTATTTTTATTTTATATTGTAGCTTCTGAATAATTATAAAAAATAAAAAAATGTCTCAATATTTATTGAAATATAATTTCTAAAGCAATAATCCTTGTGGAATATATATATATATATATATATGAAGTAAACTCCATATATTTAAAGTAATAATCCTTGTGGAATATTTAAATTAAACTCATATATGCTTTTTAAAAAAAATTGGCAAATATATATATATGCTTAATCAAGAGTTCAATATTTGAAATAAATAAATATATTTTATCATATTTTTTTGGTTAAATACATTTTGCACTCCTAAACTATCCATAAAGTCTATTTACACCCTGAACTATAAAATGTAACAAAATGACCCCTTATTATTTACACCCCTAAAAGATCGCTATTACAATTATTCTCCTAAATATAATCTAAATTATTATAATTTTTTTAATTAGAAGATATATAAACTCCATAAATTTATAATTCTTATATTTTTTACTCAACTAATAAAAAATTTATATAAGTTTTGCCAGTATTGTTATATATATTGAACTTTTTTTAGAAATAAAATATTATATCGAATATATATACTGTAAAATATGAAAATTTATAATATAAATAATATATAGTATTGTATATTTTTTAAGTAATGATATGGTATATTTTTATTATGTTGAAATATAATTGAATGAAAATTCATAAGTTATACAACATACTTTTTCTATAATATTATATGCATTATGTATTTTACACATATTTACATATACTTTTTACCATAATTTATTTACTTTGTAAAATATATTCTCTTATATTGAGAATATTATTTTTGGTGCTTCATAATTTATAAAAAATTATAAATAATATTATTTTTAAAATAGAATATGAGTAAAATTTTAAGTTACTAAAAATAGTTTAGGGATATATTTTAATAAAATAGATTTTAGGAAGTAGAACAAAATAGTATAGGGATAAGTGAGAAGGGCATTTTTGTCTTATTAATGTCAAATTATTTTGTCAGGGGTGTTTTTATTACCTTTCATACTTTAGAGGTGTAAATGAGACAAAATGCATAGTTCAGGGGTGCAAAGTGTATCTAACTCTATTTCTTTTTTTATAGAAAATATATTAAAAAATTGATGCATAAGTACTTATTTTTGTCTAAAATAATAAATAGTTAATAACTTTATTTTGTAACCAAATTAATAAAAACTTTTTATAATTTTTTTTGTGTAGTTGTTGTACTCATTCATTGTTTAAATTTGAGTCTATAAAATATAATAAAATTAGAACAATTTAATTCACTAATTATATTTTATTTTATTATAATTAAAAGATACTTTTCCAAATAAGAAAATTTTAATTAAAGTGAAAATGAAAAATTGTTGAAAAAATTTTTCTTTGAATTAAATATATACACATATATATATATAATATAAGGGTAATATTGTTCAAAAATTAAATTTTAGGGGTAAGTATCATATTTATTAATTTAAAGGGGTAAATATTACATCAAAAATAGTTCAGAGACAAGTGTATTTTACCCTTTTATAATTGAGGATAATAATATAATATATATATATATATATATATTTAACCCAATTTCTATATATACAAAAAAAAGAATACTAATTCAAACCATTATGGGAATAGCAATTCAAGCATTTTCTTCTAATTTAAATCATTATAAAAATAAAAACGCATGCTAAAGATGGAGTAATGTAAAAATAATTGCCTAGTAATAATTTAAGAAAACTAATAGAGTCTTTCATTTAAACATATGGCCACTCGCATTGTATGCGAAAAAATAAATAGAAAAAAATCGAATAAGCCACTCAAAGGGTATTAATGTACTTTTGAGTCAAATAAAATTGCATACCCATACTTTTATATATTATACCGTTGTTCGTATACAACATAAAAAATACATTTTAATTATTATTTTTGGATAGAGAATTTTATCTATAAATTTATCAAAACCTTCTATTTCATTAGTCATAAAAAAGAAACCAAAAAGAAAAAAGGAAAAAAAAATTGCTTTTTTTCAATAAAATTGCTTTTATTTTATAGAAATTGGATTAAATATGATTTTTTTTAAAAACATTATTGTCCTCAATTATGATTAAAATCAAAATGAATCAAAATAAATAAATTTTTGTGTGTAAAATGAAAGTCGAACATGTCCTTATATAGACAAATTCTTGCCTAATTTTCCCTTCAAAATTGGATGACCGTTTTTTTTAACAGTCAACTTAACAGATGGTACTCAGGTGGATGAAAATTAAAAATTTTGAGTACCAAGTCTGATGATTAAAAATTTGTGTACTAAAACTGAAAAAAGGGTATACTTTGGATATGAAAAGTGAAATTATCCCTAATGCAAACCAAACGTGTGATTATGCATGATATACAATTTTATCATACCTAATCACACGAATAAATGGGACCTTAAACTATTAATCTGCAAGACGTCACGGGGTTCGAGTTTTTTTGGGGTGCAGTTATTTATCATATTTTGTGTAAATTTATTGTAATTTATTTATAATTTTTTGTCATATTAATGCATTGATCGAACTAATATATTAAAAAAAGTGGCCTTATCCAGATTACAAAGAATATGAGATATTTGTGTAGGACAACTAGTAGACGTAATCAAAGCAAAAGATGAGGTGTAATTCACATTTCAAACACGAACACTATAATATATAGATGATGATATAAGGATTTTGTACTAAGATATTTTAATATGAGAAATATATATATATATATATATACTAATTTTATTTAATTTATAGAGTTGACTTAGTAGTAGATAAAATTAAATTTAAAAAAAAGAAGTCGCGATGTACAATAATGTCAAGCACATGAGTGTGTGATGTGCGTGTGTTTTGAGGTGCATTTCCATGACTTTATGCAACTTTGAAATTTAGTAACTAGATATCATTTAATTATGATTAATAATAAATAATTATAAAATATAATTATTGGCCACAATTTTGCAATAGTTGTTGGTCGTGGTTTCTATGAGGGTGGTAAATATTTTGACTATGGGTTCTTAGCCGTGATAGATAATTCTTTTTATGGTGAAAAATTAATTTTTTGCATCGATTTTATTTAACTGTAGTTAATAGTAGTCATTTACCATGATTTTTAGCTAGTTTGAAAGTAGTAAATGGCGTCCCATGGTTCAAAATAGTTGTGGGGTATTTAAAGGCCCAGATATTTGTATTAGTACGGGATCACGTGGCACGACATCGAACTCTCAGGTCTAGATTGATCAATGATCGTGTTTCGTGTGACCGGGTCGAGGAGGAACCCGACTCGAGTAAGAAAACACACAAATTCTAATCCCGTTTTAAGTATTTTGCCTTAATAAGGAATATTTTGATTGCTACATAACGCAGACTCGTATATTCCTATCAAAATCATAAAGAAAACTTTGTTTAAGTAATTATTATGATTTTTTTTAATAATTATTGATTGAATTGATGCAGTTTATATAAATTGTATAATACATAAATAAATAATTCTATGTGCAACTTTGACATCACATAATCCCCAGAAACATAGTTCTATTTATCATAAAATGCCTGTCCAGTCACACCTTTTTTAAAAAATATATATTTATATGTTTTCCAACTTTCTTGACCTTTTAATTTTTCAATTATTTATAATTTATTGAAATATTTGCATAAATATGGTTGTTTAAGTCAGAGAAATAGTGGTTCCGTGTCAAATAAAAATATGGATTTCACCTTATAATAAGTGTTTTTCGAGGACATAATTTTTTATTTCAAATATATATATGTTCTATTTAATAAATACACATTATGTGTAAAAAAAATGACGTAATCTTTGTATTCGTTATGTAGCACATATATACTATTGTATCTTATATTTTATTTAAAACGTATTATATTCTTTCAAGTAAAATAAATTACGTAATTTTTATATATAAATAGTAAAAATAAAAATAATTATAGGTTACTTGTATATATATATATATATAAAGTCATCATTATTTATCACAGATGATTTTGCTATTATTACTAACACTATTTTTTATAATTTTATTTTATATTGTCACGATTATATATTAAAAAGTAAATTTATGTTGGTATTTATGACATGAAACATCCCATGTACCTTATACGTAATTCACAAACAATTTTGTCTTTTTATGGGAGTCCACGATGGAGTAGGTCGATCATCAATTATTACACGCATGAGCATGACCTGTTTTCTTGTATTTACCATCAATTGTCATGCCTTTTTTTGTTGTTGTGTGTGTTAGATGACCGTATTTGAAGGGTATTTGTAATTATTCAAATAACGAAAAATATTTGTATTATAGTAGATTTCAGCGGTGCTCGTTGTAATTTATTTATTTATTTATTTTTATAATTATATATTTATAAATTAATATTTTATCCGGGTTCGAGATCGTAGTGAATTCAAGAATAGTCTAATTCTGAGTAAATGTCAGATATGAAATACCGATTGAATGATAGACTCTAATCGTATCCAATTCATTGAACCTCACTCAAAACCCATGGGTCTAGACCCGACTAAACCTAGACCCGATTCTCTCTTTTTTTTTTTCAAATTAATTTTTTTACAAATCGTACTATTGGAATTATTTTTAAATTTTTTTATTTCTATCCATAATTTAACAATAAATTCAAATTTATTGTGAGACCAATTTACAAATAGCTCTTTTTTTTTTATAAAATTTTTTAAATAGTATATCGTTTAATTTAAATTTACAAAATAATTTTATGAAAAATATTACACGTTAAATAATGTTATGATGTTTTAAGTTTTTTAAAAATTTGTTAATTTGAAATTAGATCGCTTGATAAATAATAATCCAATTGAATAATGAAGAAAAATAAATATATTTTCTTTTTGTCTAAGTTCGATACATAGACCCATGGGTATATATGGGTAGACGCCCAACCCAGACCCAATCTATATTTTTTTAATAGGTTTGGATTTGGGTCTAATAATATTCATTAGATCTGGGTCTTAGAATTAATCTGAGTTTGAGTAGAATCTTACCCTACTCATTGACATTCCTATATAAAGCCATCTATTCGTTCATATTTGTATAGATTCATATGTCGTGATCTTCACTTTTCAAGTATTGAATGATCAATAGTGATGATTTTGGATCGTCGGGTGGAGTCGTGTGCAGGTAGAGAAGTGTGCGGTTTTCAATCTGTTTAGGCATTAATTTGAAATTGTTTGGGAGATATTCTTATATATTTTTATCCAATTGTTTGGAACTAATCAATCAACTCTTATAATGGTGAAGATATACCTCATCACATACATTAATGAAGATATACAAGGATAATTTGATCATAAAAGAATTTATTTGACCTGCAATAAATCAATAATAAGTCAAATCAGAGGTAAATATAAATTTTTATCCAATTTGCCATGGTTTGATGTAATTACACGTAAACCCCATATGATTTGAAAAATTACATCTAACATCCCTGATGTTTGCTTTTATCTAAAAAATTAAAGTCCCTCCATTAGTCAAATTCACTGATGACTATTATTAAAATAAACCAATACCCATACATTAATGAGGTCATGAAGTCTCAATTTTGCCAATTAAACTAAGCCTCGTCGTGAAGAGTGTAAAAATTAGATAAATGTGTGTGTGTGTTTTTGAATAAAAATGCATGTAGAGAAGGGTGTACCTGAGGGAGCTGGGATCAGTAGAAAATAGGGTGATTTGAGCGTATAAAAAGAGGGTAGACGCAGGAGAGGAGATAAACCAGTTTTCCTTACTCCGATTTTCCTTCCTCTCCACCAGCAAACGGGGATAGTCTCTGGGCTGTTTCCAAACATGGGAGGTGATGCTATTAGCCTGGAGCAGATCAAGAATGAGACTGTTGATCTGGTAAGATTTTTCCCTACTCTTTCTGTGTGTTTTTGTTTTTTCTGGAAATCTTGAACTGGGATTTGGTTATTTAATTGTTTTTTTTCAAGTTTATTGAAATTAGTTAGGGAAAATAGAATACAATTTTGTTTTTCTTGAATTTTATATGATTTTTAAGCCGTTTGTAGCTTCTAACGTAGGATAAATATTTTTCATGCATGTAGAATGTTAAAAACGTACATTCAGAAAGAAACAATACGAATCATTAGAGATGATATGTCGTGTGTACAGAAGAGAGAATTTATAAATTTTCAATATATGATATTATAACCTCTAATAGATGAAATAAAATATGAAAACAAAAGTAAAAATAGAGATACATAGACTCGTTGTATAAAAGTTACAAAGTCCGCTTTCTGTCTGATAAGATGGTCAATCATTGTTAGGATCACAAAACAAAATTTAGTCAAATATACTAACAAAATTCATCAAGTCCTGATAGTTGAGATTGAAATCCCGTGAAAAAAATACAAATTCATAGTTTGACTCCCACTAAATATATGGATATTTATCAAATTTTATCTGAGTTCATTGTGATATTTTATTATTACTTGTAATATGAATATTGTTGGTCGAGATACGAATGTAATTGTTGATATTGAGACAAAGTGATGTGATTATCATTTTTTATCAATAATAATAATAATAATAATAGCGCTCTTTTTGGTATTAATAATTGGGAGTAATAGTAAAGAAGAGATTTATAATTGCAATAATAAAAAAAATATTATATAGTTGGTAATTTATTTTTTAAATTATATATCAATTACAATATAAATATAGGGGTAATATTGAAAAGTCAACTTCAGATGGTCTCCATCACCATGGTCCGCATGATTGCTTGTGTCATTCTCATGTGGTGGTAACACTTACAGCGCGACGTCTTTATATATGTATATAATAAGTAATTTTTTATACTTTAAAATATATTAGATAATACTTTAAAATATACTAGATATAATAATAAAATATATAAATTGATGTATTATATTTAAAATAAATAAATAAATAAAATTAATTAAAAGATATTATCTACACCAAAAAATTGGTATTGCGTTGAGTGAAAAAGATCTTTTTTTTTTTAGATTATTATAAATAGATAGTATAAATATATACATGAAAATAAAAATTTGAGTAGGGATGGTTGAAAAATATATTAGAAATATTTTTTATAATTTAAAAAATTAGTGCCGCTCTGTAAGTAACTGTTGTTTGTGAGTAAAAATAGAATTTTCCTTTTATTAGTATAGATATACAAAATTTTAAAATAAAAAAAAAAGAAATAAATGACGAATTGAATGAAAGTATAAAAGATGGCGAGTCATTTAAAATAAGTATACGTCATAATATGGCTAGAAATATTTAAGGGTATAATTGATATTTTAAAAATTTAGTATTATGGTATCATAAACAATCAATAAGTGAAATAATTTTTTTTTATATTAGTATAAATATATAGGAGTGTGCATACATGCTTAGACGTCTAGGAATATCAATGGGTCCAAATTAAAATTTAAATACATGGAATATAAGGTTATGATGAATAATTATTTTGTATTAAAATTATTACGTTGGCATATTTAGAAAGTTACGGTGATATTATTGCTTTTAATATAAAAATACTTTTATATTATTTTTAAAATTATAAAACTGGTGTACTAGGTTGACTTGTACAACTAAAATAGACAAATTGGATTTAATTTTTCTTAAATTTTGGTAATTTTACTATTTGTTTCTGTTGTAATATTTTGTCATTTAATTTTTTTAAAAAAATAGTATGAAAGATGTAAAGTGGGCCCGACAAATTTAATACGTTCAACTCTAAAGGTCTCGTTTAGGGTCTCATATTCATAAAATTTTGATACGTCGGATCTCGGATCGTGGTAAACCTATTTTTTGCCATTCCAACCCAATGAATTAGTATTGGGTTCATGTCCGAGAAATTTTTTACGGGTCGAGTATAGGGTAAACTCGAAGGTTGAAAGATAACTTAGGATTGTAGTAATCAAACTTAGTCTCACAAGAAATTCTAACTCAAATCAAGAAATTCTACAATAAGAAGACAAGAATAGGGATTTTTATGCAATAGACAACTTAGGATGTAATAATCAAACCACTTTCATGCATGCAAGTCCTAAGGCCACAAAGGTAAAAACATATGCAGTTTCCAACCAAAACTTGTGTATGTCTGAATTCTTTGTTATGGAAAATGATCATACTGAGGTTGGCAATTAACTGTATTTTCGTATTGAAAATAACAGGAAAAAGTTCCGATAGAGGAAGTCTTTGAGCAGTTGAAATGCACCCGTGAGGGGCTGAGTTCTGAAGAAGGAGCCAACAGGATTCAAATCTTTGGCCCCAACAAATTGGAAGAGAAGAAGGTTCGTCTCGTCGTTATTGTTTGCTTTTGCACTGTAATGACAACATTTAGCATTCTACTGATGTGAACATATTTATCGATGCAGGAAAGCAAATTACTCAAGTTTCTTGGTTTTATGTGGAATCCTCTGTCATGGGTGATGGAAGCTGCAGCCCTGATGGCCATCGTGCTGGCTAACGGAAGCGGACAGCCCCCCGACTGGCAGGACTTTGTCGGTATCGTCTGCCTGCTGGTGATCAACTCCACCATCAGTTTCATTGAAGAAAACAATGCTGGAAATGCTGCTGCAGCTCTTATGGCTGGTCTTGCTCCCAAAACTAAGGTATATTCTTTGAGGATGTGATGATTTATCCAACCCATGAATGAATGAATTGGCCGGCTTGTTTGTGATCGAACCTTTCTTTGAAAATGTGTAGGTTCTCAGAGATGGTAAATGGAGTGAGCAAGAAGCTGCCATTTTGGTTCCTGGAGACATTATAAGCATTAAACTTGGAGATATCATCCCTGCTGACGCTCGTCTTCTTGAAGGAGATCCATTGAAGGTTGATCAGTCGGCCCTCACGGGAGAATCGCTCCCCGTTACCAAGAATCCATACGACGAAGTTTTCTCTGGTTCAACGTGCAAACAAGGTGAGATTGAAGCGGTTGTGATTGCCACTGGGGTGCACACTTTCTTTGGAAAGGCAGCTCATCTTGTCGACAGCACAAACCAGGTGGGGCACTTCCAGAAAGTGCTGACTGCGATTGGGAACTTTTGCATTTGCTCTATAGCAGTGGGAATGTTGGCCGAGATCATCGTGATGTACCCAATTCAACATAGGAAGTACAGGCAGGGGATTGATAATCTCCTTGTTCTCTTGATTGGAGGTATTCCTATTGCCATGCCAACCGTCTTGTCGGTTACCATGGCTATCGGATCCCACAGGCTGTCCCAGCAAGGTGCCATCACGAAGCGAATGACAGCTATAGAGGAAATGGCTGGAATGGATGTTCTGTGTAGTGACAAGACGGGCACATTGACGCTCAACAAGTTGACGGTCGATAAAAGCTTGATCGAGGTCTTTGCAAAGGGTGTGGATCAAGAGCATGTGCTGCTTTTGGCTGCAAGAGCTTCAAGAACTGAGAATCAAGATGCAATTGATGCTGCTATTGTTGGTACTCTTGCTGATCCTAAGGAGGTGCGTTTGTCTCTATAATTTTTATCCGTGATTTTGTGTTTTCTATAAAGATTACACAGGTTAATGATTTGTACATTTGTATTCTTAGGCAAGAGCTGGTATCAGGGAGGTGCATTTCTTTCCCTTCAACCCTGTGGACAAGAGGACTGCTTTGACTTACATTGATTCGAAAGGGAACTGGCATCGAGCTAGCAAGGGAGCGCCTGAACAGGTCTTTTATTTTTTTTTTCTCTAGTTCTTTGTTTTCTTTCCCTGCTAATTCATGAATAAATAAACAGAACTTTGAGATCTTGATCGTCAATTTCGTTTCCGTCTCTCCTTAAATCAGATCTTGACCCTTTGCAACTGCAAGGAAGACTTCAAGAAAAACGTTCATTCTGTTATCAATAAGTTTGCTGAGCGTGGGCTCCGGTCGTTGGCTGTTGCTAGACAGGTCTGAAATGCCTTAGCTCTTAGCTAGCTTTTATTGAGAAAAGCTGGTTACTTAACCAAATGTCTTTACATTTTCAGGAAGTGCCAGAGAAATCTAAGGAAAGCCCAGGTGGTCCGTGGCAGTTTGTTGGACTCTTGTCGCTTTTCGATCCTCCTAGGCATGATAGTGCAGAGACAATCCGCAGGGCCCTCCATCTTGGTGTAAACGTCAAGATGATCACTGGTATGTTAACCGTTCATTAGCCTAGATATACAACATTTAAGCTACAATGTTTTCTCCATTAAACTCATACTCATAATCGTATACTCTTAGGTGATCAACTTGCTATTGCTAAGGAGACGGGACGTAGACTTGGGATGGGAGCTAATATGTACCCTTCCTCTTCTTTACTCGGCCAGCACAAAGATGAATCCATAGCTGGCCTTCCTGTTGAAGAACTGATTGAGAAGGCAGACGGTTTTGCAGGGGTCTTTCCCGGTGCGTACTTTTTTCGTCTTTTTCCATCATTATCTCTGAATGAAAACTCCACACTCATCTTGCTTTCAATTTTCTGGCCAACAACAGAGCACAAATATGAAATCGTTAAGAAGTTGCAAGAAAGAAAGCACATTGTTGGAATGACGGGAGATGGTGTAAATGATGCACCGGCTCTTAAAAAGGCTGACATTGGTATCGCTGTCGCTGATGCTACAGATGCTGCAAGAAGTGCTTCTGATATCGTGCTAACTGAACCCGGGCTCAGTGTTATCATCAGTGCAGTCTTGACCAGCCGAGCTATTTTCCAAAGAATGAAGAATTACACTGTTAGTTTCCATTCTTCTTTTGTTGTTTCTTTTTACGCAAATATATTTGCATTGAAGCAAGCTAAAATGTTTTTGTGTCATTTTTGGCAGATATATGCAGTGTCCATCACTATCCGTATTGTGGTAAGTTTTCGGAGAAGAAAACATTATTAGTATATTAGTTTCATGATAAGTTGATCCTATTCTATGAACTTGTGCTTTGCAGTTTGGTTTCATGCTTATTGCATTGATCTGGAAGTTCGATTTCTCTCCATTCATGGTTTTGATCATTGCCATCCTGAATGACGGTAATACTTCTCTGTTCCGTCTTGATTCCTTAACAACTTTTTAAGGTAATGTGTGGAGATTAATGAATCAATAACTGTGGTTTGTTCAGGTACAATCATGACCATCTCCAAGGACAGAGTGAAGCCATCTCCGTTGCCTGATAGCTGGAAGTTGAAAGAAATCTTCGCCACCGGTGTATTTCTTGGAGGCTATCTTGCCTTGATGACTGTTATATTCTTCTGGTTGATGCATAAAACCGACTTTTTTCCGGTAAAAAACATATTGTTTTGTTTTCTTGAAAAAATGAGTTCAATCATGAGAGTCTGAGTTCACTCTGTTGCTGATCAAAATAGGAAAAATTTGGAGTTAAACACATTAAACATAGTGAGCATGAGATGATGGCTGCTCTGTACTTGCAAGTGAGTATTGTTAGCCAGGCCCTCATTTTCGTTACCCGATCGCGCAGCTGGTCGTACGTCGAACGCCCTGGAGCACTGCTAATGACTGCTTTTGTCATTGCACAACTGGTAAAAGTTCCTACTCCTTCATTCAAGAAAGAGTTTCTTAATTTATTAACAGCCGGCCCACCTGCAAAAACTGGCGAAGTGTAATGTAGGGTCAGGCTCCATGCTTTCGACATAAACTTGCATGAAACGGAAGATTACATTATCATGGTTTGAAGTGCTGAAAACTGATCTGGTTTTTTAGGTTGCAACTCTGATTGCTGTCTATGCCAACTGGGGTTTTGCAAGAATCAAGGGATGCGGATGGGGATGGGCTGGTGTCATCTGGATTTACAGTGTCGTCTTCTACGTGCCCCTCGACCTAATGAAGTTTGCTGTACGTTACATCTTGAGTGGAAAGGCATGGCAGAACTTGTATGAGAACAAGGTTAGCCTATATACACACATTGTTTTCTTGTGGTTTTTTCATTTCGCTTCTAAATGATATCTTCCGTTTTCTTGCTTCCCTCTACAACAGATTGCTTTCACCACCAAGAAGGACTATGGCAAAGAGGAAAGAGAAGCGCAATGGGCGCTTGCTCAGAGGACCTTACACGGCCTTCAAACACCGGAAGCTACTACCGTCTTCAATGAGAAGAGCAGCTACAGAGAACTGTCTGAAATTGCAGAACAGGCAAAGAGGAGAGCTGAGATTGCAAGGTAACAACACTATTTCATTAAGTTTCTTTGTTCCAAAGTGCATCCTCCCCTTCTTCAACTATCTTGACTACAACATGCTCAAACCCGGTGCAGGCTGCGCGAGCTGCATACGCTCAAGGGTCACGTTGAGTCAGTCGTAAAGCTTAAGGGCCTCGACATTGAGACAATTCAGCAACATTACACCGTATGAAGCAATCGAACGACATCCCACAAGCCAAGATCTTAATTTAGAGACCTAAGAAGAGGAGTTTGTCTTAATAAAACAACCTTGTTTGCATGAGGCTGGAAAAAGAGCCACTTGTAGTTTCCTGATCTATCTTCTTGCTTTCTAATGGCCCTCAGAAAAGGGTTCTTGTAACACAGTTTTTCAAACTCAAGCTTTCCCCCCTTTATATTACCACTCACTTTCTAGTGTATTTTTGTTCGACTCATCAGTATCATCCTCGTGCACGGGCCATACTAATCTTCTCTATACCGATGATATATTTCACGACTTATATGTATCGATATGGACAATGCAATTAAACAGTAAACTCAAAAGTCGGTTCGAACCAGCAACAATAATAACTACTCGTGATTATGATCGTGAATACTCCGTTATGCGTGTTTTAAATTTAACTTCACAAGAATACTTCGATTTAAATAGTATTGCATACCATATTTTGATTTAATATATACACGTTACGTGGCCTGCATTATTTTGCTCCTTAGAAAAAAATAAATAAATAAAAGAAATATAACAAAACATTATTTATAAGTTTTAACATGTAATTTATCTACACTTGGCTCCTTTATTTTTTGCATGGACTATTTTTAGAAAAATCAATTGTTATATTGTAATCGATAGGATTTTCTATCGCATCGGCAATTTCATTTTACATATATTAGTCATGTGTACAAAAATTATGTCATTAATTTCATTTAAGGAAAGATTTTATATACGTAGCATGTATATGAAGTAGAAGATGTAACAGAAATCGTAATAGAAAATCTGATTAGTTAATTAACATGTTTTGTTGACGTTATTTATTTTTGTTTACATAAATTTATTTTAATTTTAACCTATTTTTTCACTTATAATAAATTTAATAAATATATTAGATAATTAAAGAAAGTTCATTTTATGATTTAAAAAATTTAATAGATATTGGAAGTTTTTTATTTTTTACAATTTGAACCAGAAATGTAGAGTGTGGAGGTGATGCTAGTATATATTGGGTAAGAAAGAGTAAGTTTATATTGTTTTTGGGTAGTAAAGTGTTAAAATGGGTAAATTTGTGGGCTGAAATGCTATTTACCATTCTTTGAGAATACCTTCTCAATTCAGTCTTAACCCCAGAAAACCCTAACCGATTGATAACCCGCATAAACCCTAATTGGCAACTGGAAGTTCCTCTCTCTCTCTCTCTCTCTCTCCACATACTACCACCAGTACTCCTCAATGAAGAAGAGACCTCGGGAGCCCAAACCTCTTCTTCCGTTTCTAGCATCGGCCACCGGCCCTGCCTTAATCAAACACTTGGCCTCATGCAATACCACTGTCAGATCTCAATCCTTAAGGCTTCTCCAGTCTTGGCTCGCCTCAGAGTCGCAGCAGCTCGCGGATTCTGATATCAAGAAGCTTTGGAAAGGGCTCTTTTATTGCCTCTGGCACGCTGACAAAACCCCCAATCAGCTAGCCCTAATCAATCGACTCACCAATCTGTTTCTGTCGCTCCAGCCCTCGCTTTCCTTGGAGTTCTTTCGTGGGTTTTTAGTTACCCTTCGGAGGGAGTGGCCTGGTATTGACCGGCTGAGGTTGGATAAGTTTTACTTGTTGATACGCCGTTTTGTGAAGGCGTTGTTTGAGTTGATGAGGTTGAGGAAATGGGATGTGGATGTTTTGGGGGAATATTTGGGGGTGTTGGAGAATGATGGGTTCTTGGCGGAGGACAAACTGCAGGGGAATGGGGTGAATTATCAGGTGGCGTCTGTATTTTTGGAGGAGCTGAAGGGGGTTGGTTTTCCTGTGAGGAAGGAAGTGGTTGATGTGATTCTTGGACCATTTTTTTCGGTTATGATGAGGAGTAAGGATAAGATTTTATTGGGGAAGGTAAAGAGTTGCCTATTTGATGAGTTGGTGAAACTAGGGAAGGAACTGTTGGCAAAGAAGAGGACAGGAGTGGATTGTGATGAAAAGGATGCGGATATGTTGTTGGGGGTGGTTGCTTTGAGAATGGGGTTATCCGCGAGGTTTTATGAGGTTGGTTCATCGGCGGACTGCATTCAGGCTAATAGGAAAGTTGTATTGGGGTTGCATGATGAGTTTCTGAAGTTGGAAAAAGATTTAGAATCATCTGGTGTTGAAATTGGTATACCTGAATACGGTGATGCAGGTGATTGTGGTGAGCATGAAGAGGTGCCTCAGTTGATCCCTATTGATTATGATGCTAGTAAGAGTAATGAGGAAACAAGGACGCAGGAAGGGGCTGATAATGCCTTTAAGAAGAAGAAAAAGAAGGCAAAAAAGGGGGTAGATGGAGATGATAAGAAGAGGAAGAAGAAGAAGAGAAAAGATGAAAATGGGGTTGCCAAGGATAACTCTGCAGCTGAGGAAAATGGTGATTTAGATAGGATTAATGGCACCGAGAATCTGTATTTGCATATTGGTTCTGAGAATAGTCTAAGTAATAACCTGGAAATTGATGGAACTTCAGTGGATTTGAATGAAAACGTGATACTGAATCTTCAGAAACAATTTGAGAAAGTTGCTACCGAAATGGGTTCCGAGAGTGATGAGGGTTCAGATTTCTCAGATACTCCTCTAGTATCCAAGAGGAAGAGAACGAAAGGTGCAGATGTGCAGGAGCCTGGCAATCCGAACACAAATTTGACTGGAGATGGAGGTGATGCTGCAAGGAGCATAGAGAAGAGTGCAAAGAAGGTTAGGTTTGCTATGAAGAATAACCTGGTTTGGAAGCCACAGACTCCATTGCCTCCTGAAAGTTTGAGATTGCCACCATCTGTCACTCCAAGGGGTAGTGCATTGAAGAAGGGGGTCCCCCCAGGGCCTATTATAGAGATGCCATCTGTCATGAAAAAGGCAAAGCAGAAGAAGAAAGCTCTAAATAGGTTGAAGAGTGCCACACCGTTGATGAAGCGGCGGAAAAAGATGCAAACACGATCTGTGTGATAGTATTCAGGTTGAAGGATTGTTTTCTTTAGATGCTTGTTTCTTTATTTATTTCCGGCTACTTGAGTTTTGACATGCTTTCTTCAATTTGATTAGTGATAACGTGTTGAAGTTGTGCTCTAAAACTCCTAGTGGCTTGTATTTGGTTCTCTTTTACTTCAATTTTACAATTTACTGAGAGCTGCACTGACATACACTGATGTTATAAGAAATTGAGGGTTGTCTTACAGCTATTTGGGCAATTCATTGTGAAATATGCTGTTGATTTTTCTGTGTTGTTAAATTTGAGCATGTTGGTCTATGAATTTTCAATCACATTTCATACCTCTATTGAGAAATCTGTAAGTGGTTCGTCTTCATTTTCTTGATTGAAGATATAATTGCTTGGTGAGATCACATTTCACGTATATACACAAAGATCAGAATGAAAACTAATCCTAATTTACATGCTTCCATATGCATGTTCAATAAGATGTGTGTATGAATTTTCTGAGGCTAGGTCTCCTTGGTTTGTGCTCTCTGTTTCTAGTTCCTTTCACTCTGTTAATTTGTTTGTTTCTACAAACTTAAATACGTCATTTTTGTAAGTCTTGTGTTCCTTTCCTAGATACAACAACGTTAAAATGGCTGATATGAACCTTCTATTTATCATCCAAAAAAAGGTGTTCTTGAAAATCTGGGCACTAGAGCCATAAATAGGAATTCGTTGCATTACACAAAGTTCAAGCTGGAGTTGCACAGAGTTGTCATCTTACACATAATGCCATATATCTTAGACTATTTGTTAGCCTATCGACCCAAGACTCGATTGAGGTTAGATGAATAAATACCTTAAAAGTAATTATCCTTGCAGATGATCGCGACAAGAATAGGTTACAAATGCAGTGGAATTGTTGGACAACTGAGTATAATAGTTCTACCCTAGTCCGGGACTTAATACCCAGTTAATATCACTAACCAATGAAATCGAAGAATGACTTTGAATGGTAGTAGGGAAGCTTCTCCACTGATCTTCAAATTTGAGTTGAGGTCATGTGTGTCTGAAAATGCATCTGCACTTTGTTAGACCGTCGAAAGGTACATCATTACGATGTTCAAATATTTATTCATTTGAGATATAATTCTTGGGCCATCGTAGCCATTCCCTGTATGCCATGACAGCAACTTTATATGATGATTTCCTTTGAGATTGACAATAGTTCTGGTAATTGTTCTTTTAGGATTATCTTTTACTTTCCTAATGTACTTAGAAAGTTTCGGGGGCTAACATGGAATTTTTGCCTTCCGTATCTATCTGCTTCTATTCTCTGTATTCTGTTCTGCTCTGCAGTTAAAAGAGTAATATTCTGTGTAAGTAACTAATGCCACACCATGGAATCCTTCTTGGATTGCTTGATCATGGAAAAATGCTGATAGAACTGAGATTTGAGTTTCACTGTAGGCGGCATGAAACATAAAACTTGGCATGCATATGTAAAGTATAATACGATATTCAATACCAATTTGCAGTAGAAGATTTGAACTGAAATTATAACTATGAATGACCGAATATTAGTCATGCATTTATGAGTAGAAATATTGCATTTTGAATTGCCATTTGAAGCAATTGAAAAACTACTTGACCAAATTTATTCTATTACCATAAAAGTTGGATGCCATATTGAGACTTGAATCTTGTCACCTTTATGACTTTTGCTCATACATACTTTCTAAAATTAGAATTTATCGTTTGCAACTCCATTTTGTTGTCCGTTGAAGTAGCATTGTCAGCTCTAATAAGTAAAACATTTGGATTATTTATTATTTTAGGCATGATAATATTGATTATTATATTTGGTTCATGTTATTAGAGTTCAAATCTTGATTTTACAAATCTTAATTTATAGGATAATATATTCCACCTTGCTATCCCTTTAATCATTCTAAGCTAGAATTATTATTTTTTTCTCCTTATATGCCTTCAATTTAAAGTTGACATAATTTTTGTTATTCATATATTTGCTCATTATTAAGTTGGTTAATTATTTTTCATTTCTTCAATAAAATCAATTTTTTTTTTCACTCTGACTTTTTCCTTGTGAAATATGTTTGCTTAAAGGAATGTACTTTAAATGAGAATAATAAAATATAATAAAAAAATTACTAATACTTGAGTTTTCATTAGTTATTAAATTTTAAAAAGTACAATTTTTGCCATATTTCATAGTTTTTTTTTCCCGAAAAGTAAGCCTTCGTTCTCTTTTTTTTTTAATTATTATTATTGAATGTGTATTTTAAACTCCTGCTTCATATGAATATAGAAAAGAAAAATTAAAATATCGTAAAAATTATATTACAATAAATATTGAGGTTTTATCTTTTTATAATTATTCATAGCTTAATATTAAAAAAAATAACATAAAAATGATATCTTTAATATCATTTCACATTTAATTATAGTAGGAAGTTTCACGTGCAATGCACATGTAAGAATATATTTTTAGATTTGAATATAGAATTTATTAGTTAGTAAAGATATTAAACTCATAGTTTATTTATATTTCTATTATTGAATCATTAGTATATAATCTTTTTTCAAAAAACTTGATAATAATTGCTTTAGTTGATGAAGAAACCATTTAATTTGTTATTTGTGACGAATGCTAAATTTAATTGATAATATTAGATAAAAGTTTTGTTCCTTAAAATTGAAATTTTGCATTTCATATTTAATAGTTATTATGTTTAATGATTTCATATTAGAACAAGTTAGCACAAAAGTAAAATATAATATATAAAGCATCCAATATTAAAATAAAATTAATGAAGTCCCCTGTTTTTGGATTCTTTATAAGAAATTATAATTTAGTAAAATTGGTCATGTTTTATTTTTAATATAGGAAAAAATGCTAATAACCCTTTTGTGATATTGTAAGTGGGCAAATTACCCCCTTATAAAAAATAAATAGCGATTTATCTTCTTATATTTTTTAAAATATAACAATTTATCTCCTTATGCTTTTTAAAATGGAGCAATTAACCTCCGTGTATAAGGAGGTAAATTGCTTTATTTTAAAAAGTCTAGAGGGTAAATTGCTATATTGTTTTTATAGAGTAAGGTGTTCATTTTCAATATCATAGGGGGGTAAATTGCTATTCACCCTATTAATATATATTTTCTATTCTTTTAATTTTACTTTGTGTTTGTTATATATTTTTCTGAAATATCATATCTCGAATTCTTTTTTTTTTAAATGTAATGTGAAGTAATTTTAAACTAATTATTTATTAAATATTTTTTATAAAAAATTAATCTAATTAGACATATCCATATTAATTTGTATTAAGATGTCCTATAATTATTCTAATTATATTTTACTATCAATTTTTAAAGTTTGTCAAAATATTGTTTACATTCTTCATTAGCTTCTAAATTTAAAATATTATTCTTTACATTTTTAACTTCAAATTTTTAGTGTGATTTCTTAATCTATTAATTCATAGAAATTTAATTGGCATTATATTTATTATACAATAGTACTTTATTTTTTTAAAAACCTTAATTTTTATATACGCATACTATAAAACTTTCAACCGATTTCTATACTGAAAATTGATGGTTTTTATTTGGAATTTTCTAATATTTATTCTTTATTATTTTTTTTAATGTTTTGAAGTTTGGATTAATATATATTTACATCTTAGTTATATGCCATTTATTTTAAATCTTATAGTTCCCAGGTAAATTAATTTTTTAAAAAATATTTAAAATATTTCTTGCAAATTAACGTTAAAATTTAGGATAAATTGTATAAAATTCCCCTGTGTTTTCAGAATTTAGTTAAAAACTCCTTGTATTAAAAAAAACCCTGTATTTTATAAAATACATCAAAAAATCCCTCTCTATTAGAAACTAACAGAGAGTGTCTGACACTCGTCTATTGTACAAGTAGGCCTCATTTTATGACCTTTTTTTGGATTACTTTAAGTGTACGTATAATGTCCATTTTGCTCCTTTCTTTCACACTTAATTATATCTTAAATTAAATTATTTTATTTTGAATATATTTAATTAATTTAAATTATTTATTGAGTCCAAATATATCGTAATAAATTGTATTTACTTATAAAATATATTAATGTGATGTAAAAAGTATATAAATTTGTTAAAGATTAAAATTTTAAATTTATAAAACACAATACAAATATAATTTACTAAAATTCACTTTTCAAATAAAAGAATTATGCAATATAAAAGTCACTTAGAATAATTGTATATTATTAACTCAATTAGATTATTATTTACCAAATAAATTCTTTCACACATAAATAATGCTAATTAAATATAAAAAAATTAATATCAATTATTTTAAATTATATTATTTATTATAAAGAATCTTAAAATTAAATATTAAAATTATTAGTGTTTAAATTTTGAATATATTAAATTATTTATATTACTTTTAAAAAATATTTTTTTTTTAATCTTCTTCTCCATCACCGGCCACTACAGGCCGACGATGGTGCTTGGGCTACAGAAGTCGCCTTCTTCTCTTGGCGACGACAGTCATCAAGGTCAAAACTACGGGGGCAACGTCGCCCCTCGATTTTGGTTGCCGCCTCCTTCCAGTGAGCGCAAGGTCCCCCATTACAGGAGTGGTCAACTACGAGCAGGCGATCTCACCGTCGCCTTCTTTTTTATCGTCATTGCCCAGAAAAGTCTAGGCGACGGCTTCCCCGCCCACATAGACGGGGGACTTTGCTGCCTAAATTTTGTATAAATACATATTTATATATATTATATATAGTGTATTGTATAATATATTTTTATAATATATATTATATATAGTGTATGTATAGTATATATAAATATATTTTAAATTACTTAAAATTTAAATCATTCATTGTTTACAATTAAAGATAAACGGTTGTCATAAAAAGGGTATAATGGATAATTTAACAAAAAATTAATGGTGTTAGGATTTACTTAACGGGAGAGAGTATGCAATATTTTGAAAAATACAGAGGGTCTTTTTCCTATTTTTTTAACATAGAAAGTTTTTAACTAATATATATGTTATGCAACTTACCCTGAAATTTATTTATATTTTAGAATATATCATTCATTCCCTAAGTAATTCAGACAAATTAAAATTACCAAATAATTTTATGCTTTTAGCTCATTTCCTCGCTATGAATGATTACTAAATAATTACTGCTTTGATAGAATTTGATTCTTATAACTAATTCTTATTTAGAAATAATTATATGTGCACCCCTGTAATATATGACTTGTTTATAGAGATCACCCATGTCTTTTTTATAATTACATATACACCACCAGAAACATCAAAATTATTTACACAAATCACCATCAATTTTTAAAAAATTACACCCCCCCCCCCATGTATCAATATCATTACAATACCCTTATTCTTTGGTTGTTAGGGGTGGTTAATGTAATTATGTGAAAGGTATGGATAGTTTATATAAATACACCATAAATTAGGAAGTGTAAAAGTAATTATCCCTCTAATTTATTATTGAAAAGAGAACCACAGAAAAAATACGACATCTCCTCACAATCATAATAAACACTAAAAAGATTCTCACTATCACAAGTTGCACTTAGTAGTAGTATTTTATCTCCACTATATTATATGCTATAAATTAAAAGTACGTGAAAGTATAATCTTAAAATAATTTGCTACTACTAAAATTAAAATAAAATTAATTAGTAAGAAGTCACCAATGTTAAATTTTTGGAAAGCATTAATTAAGATTGATAATTTTTATTTAAATTTTCATGATATTTATTCTTGGCAAAATTGTAAAACTAGTCCTGTATTTATGGAAATTGGCAAAATTGGTCCCATAACCATGAGACTAACAATTTTAGTCTTTTATGTTTTAAATTTATAGCAATGTTGATCCTTCTGACCAAAAGTAACCAAAAAACAAATCAAATTAGGGATTAGGGTTTTGATGAAAAATGGACATTACATATGGTTAAAGACCACCCACCACCACTACACAGTCGGTCGTCGGAATTTTTTTCGGTACGTCTCTGGCCACGCACACCATCACTGAACTCTCCGTCAGACACTGATTCCAACCCTACAACATGTGTTTCAATCAGAGTTCAAATGAACCCCTAATTGCTTATCATAGTCTTGCCCTAAAACCTAAATTTGTTTTATTTCTTTTCTAGATTCGCCGCCGTCCGACATATCCATTGTTCGAGATCACCACCAATCAACTCCCCATCCTCCGGTGAGTTGATTGCACCCAAGCCCATTCATTTTTGTCCACTATCCGCCGATTTTCTTCATTTTCATTTTTGCCACTTTTTTGCCGCGCCCACGATGGGTCTCGCCGGCGGACAAACACCCTTGTATTTGCTCCCATGGCACTCACATCCCTCCGATCAGTTTCCATCAACGGCACCATCCACGTCACGATTTCTTTATCGTTTGACTTTTTTCTTATATGTTTTAATTTAATGGTAAATTTCGGTCCTTTCGACCAAAATTACCCGCCCCTTACCATGTCAGCAGCCACGCAAGACACCATCTGTTTAAGTTGAGACTAGTTGGCAGTCAGAAACATAAGCTCCAATTTTTTTGGGTAATTTGGCTGAAAGGACCAAAATTGCCACTAAATTAAAACGTATAGGACTAAAATTTTTAGTCCAGCAGTTATAGGACTAATTTTCCACCCTCCTATACTTACAAGGCTAATTTTGCCACCCCTATACTTATAGGACTAATTTTACAATTTTGTCTTTATTCTTTCATATATATATATATATATGTATGTATGTATTTTGAAGTTTATTATTTTTATGTATTATTCTGATATTATTCATTTTAAGTTATATTATGCTATAGTAAAATAATATTAATAAAGTATTTAAAAATATCGTCTAACAAATTAATGGCCTAAACATATGATTAGTCTATTGTTTTAGTAGGATTGTACGTTCTCATGTAGTTTAGAAGTATTAGAACTCTTAAATAGTCTTCTTTCAAAAGAATTTTATACTTTCATAATTAATTTTATTTATTATTATAAAGATTACTTAAATAAGAATAGGAATGTCTTTTCACAATGAGGAACAGACACATAAAAAATTCATAATAGTATAGACATAGATTTTGCAATCCCTTCAACAAAATACTATATTATATTATCACATAGGATAACACATACAATATATCAAACCAAACATTATCTAATGAATGATGAGATTAGTTATCATTTCATTTCCTATCCCACCAAATTTCATCACGCCTAATCCTATCTTACGAACCAAACAAAGCATTTGAGTATTAATGATAAATTGCACTTAATCAGAGAAAATATCAGACAAGACTGCCTGATTGGATACATGCAAGAACGACATTTTGCAGCTTAGCCTATGTACAATGCAAAAACTAATACTTCCATCTTTCACCAGAACATGAAATTTGAATTCCCCCCTCATGCACTACAACATAAAAGAGCTACAGATAGCCAGGAATTTCCAGAGCAAAAAAAAACAGACATGATCTTATAACACCAGCAAATATCTTAGTACCAAGTTTGTAAATGATGCTAGTTTCTATGAAGAATGATCAAGAAATTCCTAAGTCGAAAGAATAAAGCAGGCAGATCTCCTTAAATCTGCATGCTTAATCCCACAGTACTGGAATTTGTCGAACGTCTCAGTGCCAGAGCTTCGTGCAAAATCCAGCTGGTACCGTAGAACATCTCTTGTTTGAAATGACATCTGTGAAGGCGTCAATAAGTTGTCCAGCAAGAGATTCAGGATCTTCAATAAAAGTGTCGATGAATACTTTCACGACACGGACCTCTTGAGAGGTCGCTCTCAAGCTGTACCACGTCAAGAATTTCTGCCTAAATGCTGTCTCTATATGACCATCGCACTCCAACCACCGGATGACTTTCACATAGTACTCGAAATCTTTGTCCCCGATCCCAGAACACTCCTCCTCTTGCCTTTCTCCACTTCTCTTCTTAGAAGAGCTACCGGCCTGAGGCTCCTTTTCCCCTTCGGAACCAATATCGGCATCTTTGCCATTGAATTTGTATCTGTTGCTCCTCCCAGTGTCATCCTTCACATTCTCAAACTTGCAGGGAGTGATAGGCAAGCCCGCTTCTGAACTATCCACAATGGGAACACATTCTAAGCCAGTCGGAAGAGGTGTATTAGACCCATTCTCGGTGCTCGTTTCCTCAACCATCTGACCATTTGATGATTCTTTGTTTCTGGGATTCAACAGAGCATCACCACTTGGGGTGCAGCTAGTTTTCACCATGCTATATTCTTCATCCAACAAAGAAATTATGTCTCCAGGAGTCTCCTTCTGGCTCTTCTGACCCGAGAAGTTGATGGTGTCATCAACCATATCTGCAGTCATTTTACCAGCATTACCATTAAAAGGAAGAAAATTGTTATCCCCTCTGTTTTCATCCTCATCGTCCACTGAAGAAGGATTAGAGAGACTGCTGCAGTTAGTAGCGGGACTTTGGCTTCTTTCCACCTCTGAGCTCTTAGAGTTCAGATTTCGCAGCTCATCTTGAGACGTTACTGTCTGGAACTGAAATTCATGGAAGCCCATCTCTCTGTCGGAATCGAGGATAACAACTTTCAGAAAATACTGTGTAGCAGGTGTTAGACCAGAAAGGAGAAACTTTGTATTTGGTTTAAACAATCTACAAGTAGGCTCTATTGGATAGTCTATATCATCAGCTTTCCGATGCCATATGGAGTAACCCACGACATTTCCCATATTTGAATCATCAGAATTCAGAACCACCGCTAATGATGAGTCACGGACATCTTCAAATCTGACAAGCTTCGAGGCAAGTGTATTGCAATCTGGATAGATAATAAACCCCATGAATGGAGTCAGATGACAAACACTTGTCTTGACCAACAGTAAGGGAATATACAAAAGGCAGGATAACTGTTTTTTAGGTGTGGGAATAGGACCTAGTTGCACAAACACACACAGCAAGATTTTTCTTATGTATGCCGGGTGTGAAAACACCAAAAAGTGAGGATCGAACCACATTAGTAGTGGAACCTGTATTATAAGGACATGGTCAATCCTCACCGTATGGTAATTTTCCCGAAGAGTGCATGTAAGAATTGTTCCACAAAGAGACATAGAGATAGAGACAGAGACAGAGACAGAGATGGAGAGATAGAGAGAGAGAGAGAGAGAGAGCACCAGAAGGCACATCAGACAGCCGGTTAGAAAGCATCAAGTCAAGAGACTCCACAGCAGAAGCACAAATCCTCTGAATTTCAGGGCCTGATGAGAGCCTGTTCACAATCCCTCTAGCCTTCTTCACAGGTAAACCAGTTAGAGGACCCACTTCTTCTTCGAGCATTTTGACAGCTTCACCAATGATTCCATACAGATTCTGGTAATGTTTAGTACCAGCAAGAATCTTTTGGCCTAAGGAGAGCCGATAGCACAATATGTCGACCCGCCTGGTGTCCCTCGCCACTATTAGTTGCTTTCTCCAAGAGCTGCAATATCCCTTCTACATTGTTACTATTATTACTTTATCATGAAATGACCCATGGAAAATGATGAAAAAGTTGGACGTAACGGAAATTCATAAGCAGTCTCCAGTGACAATGAACCCCTACAGAAATCAAAGTTCATACACACTACTTCTCTTATATGAGAGAAGCAGAAATTGCAGGCAACAAAATCGCAACTCTAGAAGCAATGGGAATCTCATAATGTTGCACTATTAATCTTCGAAATATACCAGAAAACCAACAAAACAAATAAGAAGCAAGATTGGAAGTTTACCTGAGCAAATCGTTCACCTTTCCACAAGATACACAACAGAAGCTCCCATCAAGCCCCTTATCCTGCCTGTCCTGTGAGATGCCAGAATTTTCATGTCGTAAGGCACATTCGAGGTGACATGACATACCACATGACACACCATGAAATGGAGGGTCCGTGTTGCAAATTAACCACAGGCTTGGGTCCTTGTTATCATCATACTGGCGACAAATGCAGCATGAACACCGCTTGCAGAAAGCATCCCCAAGATTCATTTTAGCCTTGCAGGCTGAATTCTTGCAATACATAGTACTACCAGAATCAACATCAGGAACAACAGTTGCAGCACCATTTGTAGCAACAACCAGGTGATTTGGGTGGTCTGATTTCCGTTGCCTTTTAGGAGTCCTCTCACCATTTTCTAGTTCAGAAACATTTTCAGTTCCAAGCTCTTGCGATTTCTTTTCATATACAATTTTCAGAAGGTGTTCTATTAATTTTAACTTTGTTAATCCTGTGTATTTCCTTTCCTTTCCAAGCTCTACGCAGAGGATTTGCAATATTTCCTGGCGGCTCCATGCCTGTAGCATTTCTGTGGCACCATCTGGCCACTTTGACACTTCATAGACTAGTTCTCTCTTTTGCTCCATGCTCAACTTACTGCATTTTGATGGATCATATACTAATGCTGGACCCAAAAGCAATAACAGTCATCAAAAAATGTAGTGGTTCTCAACACAATTCTTCAGACAAATAGTTGATGTCAGTATTAAAAATAAAACGGGAGAATGACGAGCAGACAACATAACGACAGGAAAAGAGTAGCAATACTAGGTGAAAGAGGGACGAATGCAACTGCAGAGGATGGATCCAAAATCACCAGTTTTACTTCTTTCCTGGATTTCATGCCACTTAACTATGCATGGAATCATTACTCGAAACAACATAAACCTAAAACGTTCTCTTCTTTTATAATGCATGCGGCTTCATTCTCTTATTGATATAATAAAGGTCTGACCAACAGCAAAAAAACAAAGAAAGAATAAACTGAAAAGAAAAAGGATCACAGACCAAATAGCAATCAAATGAGAAAGCAACACGATAAATATTGCAAGCAAGTTGATTATAGCCATGTCTCAAGTAGGGCCATATATAGAACACACTTTCTTGGCTGCATAATATTTGTCCCTTTGAGATATACAAATACCTTTCCTATACTTGCATAGACATAGATAAAAATCAAGTGTGATGCTAAAATACGCAATAAATATGGAAAAGAACAAGCTAACTCATGCGTACTATGGCGCCCGTACATATCTGCAGTCAAGTCCACAGTTTGACACCCCAAATCAAGAAAACACAAACAATGGAAGACAATGGATTAGGCTACTGATAAAAGATCATATGGCTTATACAGGTCGCCCAAAGGTCTTATGAAATTATTCAGAAGTGAGAAACTTTACATCCTTGACTTTCGAAATGCCACTCCACCCACCCCACCCCAGTTGAAATTCCTTGAAGATTGAGAAACTAAATAATCAAATGTAATATTCTAAGCACAAAATACATCAATTTGACAGATAATATATACAAATTCATTCCACAAATTTAGGTAACCATCTTGCACACTAGAAGAGAGAGAGAGAGAGAGAGAGAGAGAGAGAGAAGATAATAATAAAAACAAGAAAAAGACAGCTGGCTGCTCATTGGCATCTTCATCATAGATGATTTTTTTCTTTTTTCTTAATAAGCATCTATGGAATTAATTGTTTTAGGTAGAGATGAAAGCCATAGAGAGTAGGTAATTCATAAATACTGATACATTATCTGACAACAAAATAAGTAATTATATATAGGAAAAAGAAAAAGAAACAAAAACAATAATGGAGTGTGAGTGAGCATGCGTGTCGATTTCATCGAAACATAAATCAAACAGAAAAACCAAAATATGAATTCAACAAACACTAATTCATGCCTGCAGTCAGACTACCAAATAGATCGACCAAGAATTTAACGACCCATTATGAACGAAATCTCCAAAACAAAGAATCTTTATTTTCTTTTACATAAAAAGTATCGAAAAATAGTCCAATGAACAACACAAACAAGAACCAAGATAAACAACTTGTCCAAGAAATACGGAAAAATAATGAAAAGAAAGAATCTTTACCCTCCAAAGCGGAAGCATCCATGGCCGCTCTTCTGTTCACAATAACAAAAGATTACGCCCACATTACCACCAAAAGCCCATTTGCTCCTGAAACCTGAAAGACAAAATTTTTGAACCCCACATACAAACACATAGAAAGAAACCCGTTCTTGTGTGTGTGCTTATGTGTGTGTGTGTTTCATATCTACATACACAAATACATATATATGTAAGAGAGAGAGAGAGGAGAGGGGAGAGAAAAAAAATAGAATACAATTACCAAGAAAAGGGAGAAGAGAGAATTCATGAAGAGATGGGTCCAAGACGTGGGTTTTTCAGCACCCGAAGCACCAATTGCAATTCTTGTATATACAAATAAATATATCTTGTGTGTATGTATGTATGTATGTATGTATGTGTGTGTGTAGAGAGGAGAGAGAGAGAGACAGACAGAGGATGAGAGGGGTGTATTTATGTGTGAGAGAGAGAGAGAGAGAGAAGGGCAGTTGAGAGGGATGAGAAAAGTAAGAGGAAAAAAAACCGAATAAATAAAAGAGGGTAAGAGAAGCAACAGATGGAAAAAAGCGGCTGAATGTACAAATCCCCTTTTCACCTTTTTCCACACTTCCCCAATTGCCCAATCACAATTTCACTTTTATTATTTATTTTTTTTATTATATTTATAAATAAATATATTTATTTAATTAACATAAAAGCCTGACATAAGTAGCCAAGTTGGTGTTCAAAATTAATTAAGATTTCAGTTTTCAAGATTTTTGTATTATTATTTATTTGACTATAAATTACCACCGACTAATATAGATAGTGTTGGATCAAGCAGGTATATCTTTATGTCAAAAATTACAGCTGGCAGCAATGATATATTTTCAATCTTTAAAGACTACATCACTCTAGAACACTGTTTTTTAACTACGATCCTTTAACGGGAACCGTCGTTGCTAGACACATTTTACTTTGAGCGGCCACATTTTAATTATGACTCTTTCGTAAAAGGAATGGCAACCGCACAAGCTCATAGTTCCCCTCCCTAGTAATTGTCTCAGATGTAACGTGTTAATTACGACTCTCTATAATAGCAATTGTTGTTACGCACGTTAATAGTTAATTCCCTGATAATTATTTTAAATCCCACGATTTAGATGCAGGCCTTCTGTGAGAGCAGTTGTTGTTGCACAACCTAACAATCCTACCCTCCCTAGCGATTGCCATGAGGGTCATTATTGGTCGGCAATACTCTTTCCAATAATTTGTCACAACGGCTACAAGAATCATTCTAATTAGGTTAAATTCATACTATATTCGATGTTTTGTGCATCAAATATATAGATAATTGTCACAATACATGTTAATAATCCCCTCCTGACAACTGATCATTACAAGAATCAACCTATAACCTTAGTTTTGATACCAGTCATAGATCATATACAAATCATTATGCTACAAGCTACGATCAACAATATCGATGCAGCTCAAAATTTTAAATTATAAAATATTGATGGAATTTGAATTTACAATATTTTAGCCATGATCTCTTGCTTTTATAAGGGATAATTATACTTTTCTTCCTGAAATTTGGTGTAATTACACATATATTTCTTGTAATTCAAAAAAAATTATATTAACCCCGATTGACTTATTACCGACTTATTGCAGGTCAAATAGATCTTTTTATGATCAAATTACCCTAATACGTCTTGACATGTTAATGCATGTAAGGAAGTATATCTTCACCGTTATAAAGGTAGCTTAGTTCGAAAATAAAATTATTTGACCTGTAATAAGTCAGTAATTAGTCAATCAGGGGATCAATTTCTATTCAAAAACTTTTTTTTTATTAACAGTACCAAATTCAGTGAATTTTAATTAATAATAAGACTTATTTGTTAGATGGAAGCAAACATCAAAAGTGTTAAATGTAACTTTCTAAAATATAAGGGGTTTCTATATAAAATTACACGAAATCTTATAGGAGGAGAGTATAATTATTCCTTTGATTATTCATAATATGATAATATATATAATTGGTTTACTCATATATATTGTGTTGGTCAATCTTTGTACATAATTGGGAACAACATAAATCAAATCCCAATTCAATCAACCCAACTTTTGCCTTGTCCTTTCCTTTAATTGGGATATTTTATATTTTTTTTTCAACTTTTATTTTCATTTGTTTATGAATTCTTTAAGGCCATAAATAGCCAATCTTGTAAATTCTTTATGAAAAGATTGAATTCCAAATGTAATTTTTTGCATTAAAGTTGCTTTGGTCTATCAACAAATACATCAAACTATCCATTCAAAAAGTGCATCCAAAATTGTGAAATATATAGTTGTTGCAATTTTATAAAGTTTCAAGAAGAGAATATAATACTTTAGCTTCAAAGTTTTCTAATTAATTAAACTTTTGTTCTACGCAACTTTCTATGATATTATCAATGAGCAAATTATTCAATTATAAAAAAAAATAGCGATTTTCCGTTTTGTATTTTTTAAAATACAGCAGTTTACCTTCCTAAAGCAATAAACTGCTTTATTTTAAAAAATATAGGGGGGTAAATTGTCATTTTTTTTATAGGGATAATTTGCTCATTTCCAATATTACAGAAGGATAAATTGCATTAAACCCTTTGTTTTATGAAATGTCTCGTGAGTTAATAAATATTAGAGATTTTTTTAAAAATATTTCAAAATCCCTATAAAAATTTACAAAATCAAATTAATATGTAGAATAATTGTGAAAAATAAAATTAAAAATTATCAAATTGCTGGTTTACTTCCCTTCGATTCATACCAAGTGAAAGTAAATCTCGAAATACTTTGTTGAATATGATGAAAACAAATTGGGTAAAAAAAATTAATTTTTATAGTTTCATCAATTAGCTCTTTTCTTTTCATTATGAATAAGGAAAAATCAAAATGAGAAATTTATATTTGTAAGTTCTTCTAGAAAAAACAAGAAATAAAAATAACGTATATTAATGGGAGAACGGAAATAGATATAAACGAAAAAATAAAAATATAGTTGGAGTAAAATTAAGCATATATATATATATATGCATAATTTTAAAATATTTTAATAAAGGTAAAGTAGTAATGTCCATCTCAATATTTAAGGGTTATATAATTATTTTTTATTTAAAAAATTATTTATAATTTTTAAAATAATAAAGGGATTCATAATTCTGCTAAACTTCAATAAATGTGTATGTTTTTGTATAACAAATAGTCCCTTCATTAGTGAAAATTTATAAAATTTGCTGATATAACAAAAAGATTAGAAAAAATCTATATTAAACATTGACTTATTGCAGGTCACATAAATTTTCACGTAGGTATGTGAAGATATATATCTTCACCGTTACAAGAATAGTTTAGTTCGAGAAAAAATTGTTCGAGTTGCAATAAGTGAACAATCAGTTAATCGGGTGTAAATATTAATTCTCGTTCAGTTCTTTTTGTTAATATCGACAAATTTAGTAAATTTTAACTAATGGTGGGACTTATTTGTTAGATAAAAATAAAATCTCAGAGGTGCTATATATAATATTTTAAATTATATGGGGTTTATATATAATTACACCAAATCTAAGGAAAACTAGTGTAATTATCCCTTAAATATATGTCCTATGTGCGTCTGTATTTTAAATATGGTGTACTAGCAAACAGAGAATAGTTATTTGAGTTAAGCATGAATGACAATTATGTAGCTTAGGTTTCAAAGTTTTCAAAACTTACCAAACACAGCGGAAATTGGGCTCATCTATTTAAGAGCGCACGCCCTTAAAATAGCGACTTTTGGGTTTTTGTGTAATAAATAGGCACATAATCGTCATTTTAAAGGACCAAAAATGAATGTAACCTAAATTACATAAAAGTAAGACTGTTAAACGATCAGCTCATCAAAAAATAATTATTAATATTTTTCTGATATTTGATAAAATTATGCAATCTTTAAATATAATGAAATAATCAACTTTGTTCTCGTTGAGTTCTTTTTTTTTTTGAAAAAAAAAAAGAATGATTGTAAAAAAATTGGCGACCACATGGCGATGGCGATGGCGATGTTAGCAGCGGTGGTTGAAGAGTACATTGCGGATGGTGATGGCAGCGACGCGGCGGCGTCGGTGGTGGTAGACCCAGGCATGAAGAATTTGTAACCATTAGAAGAATTACAATATTTAATTACAGTTAATTGTCATGATTAATAATCGTCATTTATCATGATTTTTTGTCATAGCCACTAATATTATAGCTAATAGTATTTTTTTTTTCCTGATGAACTACGGACTTGAAATTCATAATTCCAAATCCATTATCCAAATACAGCCTAAAAAGTAAACGAGTAAACTTAAGCGGTCTCGTCAAATTTCAAAAATATTATAAAATGCTTGAAAGCTTATAAGATATTATTCCGTACACTATAAACCACTACGATTTGAAAATCATGACAAATTAATATTATCTACCACGAGAAATTGATGCATAAAACTTAAATTTTGACAATGATTAATCAATATTTGTCATAATTTTACCTACTACTGAAATATTTATCATGGTTTTTACCTATAGTTAATATTTTGGCTTTATTTATAGAACAACGACTGCGCAGTTGTATTTGGTATATTTTTTTAACTTTTAACCATAACAATTAATTATAACGAAAAGTCGTGTATTTTAACAATTTTTTTTAAATAAATTAATAAATTATCATGACTAATATACTACAAGATTCATCATCTTATTTTACTTAAATATTTTAAATAATTATTTTAAAATAATAATTTGACATATTGTAAACTTTAAAAGTATTTTATAAAATAGGGACAATTACACTGCCCTCCCCTGAGGTTTGGTAATTATACGTAAACTCCTTTTAGTTTGAAAAATTACATCTAACACTCCTAATGTTTGCTTCTGTCTAACAAATAAGTCCCTACATTAGTCAAAATTTACAGAATTTATTGATATTAATAAAAAAAATTATATTTATCTCAAATTTGACTTAATATTGACTTATAGTAGGCAAATACATTTTTTATAACAAAATTATCCTTGTACGTCTTCTTGTGTTAATCCATGTAAGGAGGTATATCTTTACCGTTGTAAGAGTAACTTAGTCTGATTGATTTGTAATACATCAATCGACTGTAAATATCAATTTTCATTCAGTTTCTTCGTTAATATCAGCAAATTCAATAAATTTTGACTAGTGGGGAATTTATGTGTTAGATAAAAGCAAATCTTAGGGATGCTAAACGTAATTTTTCAACCCACATAGAATTTATGTGAAATTACATTAAATCTCAAAAGAGGCGGTATAATTATCCCTATAAAATATATGGATTTATAAAAAAAGATAAAAATTAATAGCATTAGCCAAACACCATCTTACACACGCAACTCAATGTACGGAAGACCTCCGATCAATAGATGTTGAGATCAAGAATATTTAATACCACAAATTTCAAACTGTTATAATGAGATTTATTATAATTATAAAAAAAAATTATTATTTAAAAATTCATAAGTATCCTATTAAAATGAGTAGTTATCTAATAAAATATATTTTTTTATAATAATCTATTATAAGGGTATTTATTTTATGATTGTCAATTCAAAATATTATTTATAAATTTTTAAATAATAATAAAGTATTTATAATTATTTAATAACCTATAATAGTTTGTTTAAATAAATTTATTATGATTATCGTAATTAAAAATAAAAATTACTATGTTACTTTGGTGAATATTTGTTAAAACATTGCTCAACGAATAGTGATATGTGGCATGTGATTCGAATATTTTGTAAGGCAAATCGAGTCAAATTTATTCTACGTTCAGTGTTTTGTGTATTGTGTATTCGGATGGTTGTTGATTGTTACTCGTCTCGTATTTCTTAATTTTAAATAATGGTGTATGTGTCAATCGTCTGACTTTTGACAAATCATTACTGGAGAAGTTGATTAATATCGTTAGGTACCCATTTAAATTAATATTTTTAAAAATTATATATCTATACTATATATTAAGCATGAGAAATCGAAATAAATATTTTTGGCGTGCATTTAATCTGTTGACTAAATTAACCCTATCTAAAAGGAAAAATGACAATGAAGATTTTGCTTTTTTTTTTCTTTTTCTTTTTTGTGTTTTTATGTATGATTTTTCTATCTTCATCATTTTATCCTCAAATATATATTTTTTCTTTCTCTCCAACTTATTGAAACTTTTTTAATTTATGTTTATTATATAATTAATAAAAATAAAATAAAAAATTGAATATGTTTATGTGGTTGTGGTTCATTTGCTGATGGGCGAATCGATAATTTTGCGCCTTATAAATATTGAGTGGTTTTTTTGTAACATTTTTCAGAAATGAATATATTTTTCTTTTCTTGATCATGATGAAAATATTATGATATTGATATAGGGACTACGCCCGAATTTCTTGGAATGATTAAAATGTTCATGTTGATAATTTATATCTTAACAGGCACTATCTTCGTAAATATACACTCGAGTCATACTAGTCTGAACCGGACCTAATTCAAACCCAAATGGAATACGCGTGTCAAGGGATGTCCCGTCAAAGCCCTAGACTCCTGGAGCAAAAGAACTCCTTGTTAACTAAGGAATCCTCAACGGTGAATAATCCCCCTCAGTTTGAAGTCATACTCTCTTCTCAGCAAGATTAGCAAGAGATGGATCGAATTATAGCTTATCTTAACAGCTCTTATCCGCTCCTCTCGAGATTAAAGGAAACATGCAGAATCCTGTCAAATGGGGAGACCCCTTATAAATACAGGTTTAGTCCCCAGGCGAGGAACACCTTCCAAACTCTAAATTCTTGCTGTCAATTCACTTTACACTCTAAGCACGATTTCTCTTACGAAATTCGATTACCATACTTCAATTTTTTTTTACAACTTATCTCTTAAATTCAATACTAATTTGATTGTCGAAGCGATATGTGTTATTTTGCAGGTTTCACTTTTCAAGTTCTTTTATTTGTTGGTCCAAGTCCAACATCAAAGTTCAAGCTCGTCGGACCCGTGCTGTTTTCTCATGCATCAATCTATATTTAGACATATATTTTTATACATAATATATATAATATTATATAAATATATTATTTAAATATATAGATGTATATATATATTTTTAAGAGAAGGGGCCCATCCGCCATCGTCGGGACCCCTCTCCCCATCCAACGTCATCGGAAAGAGAAGGGCATTTTGATTATTTTATTAAACAAATAGTTACAATAGTCGTATTTGGAGTGCGTGAATTATATCACCAGATGGAGGGAGGGTTTTGTCCTATTTTTAATATTACATGAGGATAAAATGATAATTTTTTCCACACATACTTTTTTTAATATTTCCATATTGCATCAAACCCTAGAAGAGAATGATTAGACAGAGATTAGAATGGTAACCCATTTTTCTAAAAAAATCTTTTTTTTTTTTTTACCAAATTTGTACTATTTTAAATCACCCTGATTGAGAGAGAGAGAGATGAATAAAGAAAAAGACAGAGGGGATGGTGATTGGGCGGTGACCTAAGTAAAATTTGTCAAGATTTGGGAGTTGGTGACCCAATCAAATTTGGATAACTTGTGGGGATGACCCACTAATCCCAACCATCCATACTCCTCTCTTTTTAATAATTTCATTATTTATATATATATATATAGGAATATAATGCCCTAATTAAGTATTTTTTTAAAAATATTGATTATGACTGATGTTATGTTTTCAATCAATCATAGAAATGGGTAATTGTAAAACATACTTTAGAGGTTTAATGGATAAGAGTGAGAAGTATGCACTATGTTTGGTTTCATATTTTGGTATTTTTCGAGATAAGATAAAACGTACTTAATATTTATTTTTATATTTTTTATATTTTATTTGTATGTTTTTTATTTTTTAACTTTTTATATATAATATAAAAAAGACGTGATTTGACAATGAATAGTGATTTTTGTTTCTAAAAAATACAATACTAAATATACAATATTTATATATGTATATTTATATATAAAAGAGATATGATTTGATAAAGAATGGTGATTTTGTCTCCCAAATTCCAATAGTAAACCTACACCACTTACTTTAAAATATTTTAAATTGCCTCAAAATACAAATTCAAACATACCATCTATCTCCAACACACACTTATTTATTTCTATTTTTCTCTCTCTATCTTCAAAACACCAAAACAAAACATTCAAAATATAAAATTCAAACACTATGATAAGGTCTCGGACATTTGTACATTCAATTATTTTACGTGAGCCGTTTGTGACTGAGTCTTATGGTATGAAGAATTGTGTTTTAAGGTTGAAGTTTTATGAATTTATCTTTGAAAAGGCATTTTGCAATAGAGATGAAGTACTGGAGCTTATAAACTGTATAATTTTTTTTTTATCTTCAATAAATTTGGATTGTGTGACACTATTATTAGATCAGCACCGATTCATTGCGAACGAGCGACTTGAGCAACTTATAAGTCAATTCCACCTTCCTAGCGCTCCACACAATAGTGTCTTTTATGACAAAAACATACGAGTCCAACAAGAGTGGAAGATACTTAGCGTAAGGTCTCTGATTCAATGCGTGATTGGACGTCAAATCATTCGACGTTGTCTGATAAAATGAATTTATGTATCCGTCGCAATCCCATCGTTTTGGGACTAATGAATCGTCATTGACTTGTGCTTCAAACCGCTACAATTGAGGAGTTTGTGCGATTTATAAATTTATAGGGAAAAGTATTATTTTAGTCCGCTAAGTATGCCTAATTTTAATTTTAGTCCGATAACTATGTCCATTTTTATTTAGGTCCAGTAACTTACGAAATTGCTTACTTTTAGTCCTCTGGCAAATTTTCGGACAATTTTACCCCTTTGCAACTTTTGAAAAGCAGTTTTAGTCCATATGCACTCATAGGGGTAAAATTGTCCGAAAATCTGTTAAAGGACTAAAAGTAAGCAATTTCGTAAGTTCTTGGATCATAATAATAATTCTCATATATTTTTATTTAAATAGAATCGGTTTTAGTTTATTTTATTCACTACAACATACAAGTTTTGAATTTGCCAAAAATGAAGTACAAGATTAGAAAAATATGAATAAATGATTTTTTTTATATAAATTTAAATTGAAATGTTACAAACCTTTGAGAATAAGATTGGCTCTTAACTCTTCTCTCCAAATTGCAATTATATAATTGGAACTTGGAAGCTTATTGTTAGATTTGGAAGGGCAATTTCCTCCCAAATCGTGGGAGAAAATTATGAACTATCTTAAAAATAATATATTAAGGATTTGATGATTTGATATCAAGAAAGACATAAAACCTTTGTGATTACAGTGTCTCACCGTGATGAGAGTTTAAGGCTTACTTTGAACTTAAATCGCTGTGTATTTGTTTTGTGTGTGTGTGTGTGTGTGTGCATGTGATATATCCTTCATTTGTCCTAAAGGCAATTTTTTACAGGTACGAACAAGGGCTTAGATAGCTTATTTTTATTAGGTTTGAACAGCATGAGTTTTGACATGGATCAGTCTCTTACAGGGCATATTTGAACATGCTTTGACTCAATTAATCAATTCAAAATAAAAGAATTGTCTTGCGCTTTTATCTTCGATCAATTCATCAAAAATACATAAGGTCAAAATTTGGTTTGGATTTATTGAGAACTTTTCATTTCGAAAGTATGTAAAATTCAAATTTATTATAAATTTCAATCCGATACCAATTCTTAACCAACTTGTTTGGTCTTTTAATTGATAATTTATTTCAACTAAGATGGAGAAAGATTTTAATTCAAATTAAGAGGGTGTTTAGCTAAATTTATGTAAAAAATATTTTATAAGTTTCTATATTCTATATATAATATGTTATAAGAGCCTACATATATTGAATCTTATTTTAAATATAAATTCTTAAAATGTTTGATAAATAAGATATCAAAAATTATACGAATTCCAAAATATTTGATATAATAAGCTCTTTATACTGTAATATGACTGAAAAAATCTTATAAGAGGTTCTAAATGATATTGGGTGAGATTAACTATTTTTTTAAAGGACATATAAAATTTTGATATGGGTCGAGCTCCTTAGCGACCTAGTGGTGATGCGTTAACCTGGAGTATCGATCTTGACGAGTATCTGGAGTTGAATTAATAAAATTGGCCTACACACAAGACTTTAAGATAGCTGAAGGTCCCTCCGAAATTTAAGTTAGTTTAGAATTCGAAGCTATAGAGGTGGCAGAATTCAATCTGCCTATAGAGTGTGATATAGTACTAATAAATATATGCTTGTAGAATGAACTTTCCATGTATTATAGAGACTTATATATATATGAGTCGAAGACCGTAATCAAAATGGCCGTTGAATATTTTCAAGATTGATGGTTGTCAATTCAGGACACTTAACTAGGCTAGTCAGGCGTGATCTGACCCGCTCAAAAAAACGTGGATTCCTAGAGTGTTTGGGGCTTTTCTCATTGCTGTGGAGGGAAATTAATCCTTTTGGACTAGTGCTTCGTGTTTTTCCTACCAGATCCTAAAATGAGATATTTTAAATGTTATAAGCTCTCTTCAAAAAGAAAATTTACCAAATGATTTTCAAGAGTTTATAAACTTCCAAACATTTTATAAATTTTTTTGAAAAGTTTATAAACTGCTAAATTCCAAGAAGTGGAAGAACCATTTAATTGACGAACGCAACGGATCACACAACAAGAAGAGAAACTCTCTTTGTATTATTGAAATTGGAAGACTTCAGAGAAAAAAGAATTACTATTCTGATGCTCTGTAAACCTCCATATATATACAGAGCAAGAAGACTAACTAACCAACTAACAGAGAAGGAGTCAAACGGCTATAAAAGGTTGTCAAAAAGAAAAACACGATTTTGTAAGTGAAGTGGCGTCTTTTACTGTAGGCCCATCTTCTCCAATATACTCTGCTTCTTCCAACAGTAGAACAGCTGACAGAGCTTCAACTTCTTCAGCTCAAGGCTTCTCGAACTTCAACAGCCCCCCTTCAAGCTGGAACTGCATCATTGGAGATCAGACCCAGCTTGGAATATAGATGAGAGAAGGCACTTCCTGTGAGAACTTTTGTGAAGATATCTGCTATTTGATTCCTCGAGACCAGGTATGTGGGTGAGATCAATCCTTCCTTGAACTTGTCCCTCACAACATGGCAGTCAATTTCGACGTGTTTTGTCCGCTCATGGAAAACTGGGTTCTCAGTTATATGTAGTGCTGCCTTGTTGTCACAATAGAATGGTATAGGTGTCTGAACTTGTATGTGCAAGTCCTTAAGCAGGTTATTAACCCAAACAATTTCGCATACCGTTGCTGCCATGCTCCTGTACTCGGCTTCGGCTGATGACCTTGAGACTGTAGTTTGTTTTTTTGATTTCCACGATATTGGCGTTCTTCCCATGTAAATACAGTAACCTGTGGTTGACCTTCTGGTCCTCTTGCAAGTTGCCCAATCTGCATCAGAGAATGCCGTAAGTTTAAGCTCATTGTTAGAAGGGAAGAACAAACCTGATGTCTGATTTCCTTTCAAGTATCTGATCAAGTGAATGACAGCTTGCCAATGTTCTTCACAAGGCTCCTGGACAAACTGGCTTAGTTGTTGCGTAGCAAAACAAATATCTGGCCTTGTGAATCCTAAATACAGAAGCCTTCCTATGAGTCTCCTGTATCTACTTGCATCCTTCAAGGGCCTCTCTGGTTTTGAGGAGAAATTCAGTCCTGAGGGCAATGGTGTTGCCACAGACTTGCCTTCAAGCAATCCAATGTCCCTTATTATATCTCGAGTATATTTCTTCTGTGACAGAACAAGCCCCTTTTGAGTTCTGAAAAATTCAAGACCAAGGAAGTACTGTGCCTCACCAAGGTCCTTGATGGTGAAAAGACTATCAAGGTACTTCTTTACTTCCTGTATCAGCCCCTTTGTAGCTGCAGCAATGAGGATGTCATCTACATAGATAAGTAAAGCAATGAAATCATCATTAGTGCCTTTTGTAAACAAGCAATAATCATATTTTGATTGTTTGAAACCCAGTCCCTTTATTCTTTCAGTGAACTCATTGTTCCACTGCCTTGATGCTTGCTTCAATCCATACAAGGATTTTTTAAGTTTACAAACCATTTCCTTTCCCACCTCATAGCCTTCTGGTGGCTTCATGTATATGATCTCATCTAGAGTCCCATGAAGAAAGACATTATTTACATCCAAATGGTGTAAATGCCATCCTTTAGCAACTGCAGCACCAAGGAAGGTCCTTACAGTGACTGTCTTTGCAACTGGAGCAAAACAGTCACTGTAGTCCTCCCCTTCAACTTGATTGAAACCCTTAGCCACCAGTCTTGCTTTGTGTCTTTCTACACTACCATCAGGTCTCAGTTTTGTCTTAAAAACCCATTTGCAACCTATTGGTCTTTTTCCCTCAGGCAATGCACAAAGTTCCCAGGTATTGTTCTTTTCAAGAGCATCAATCTCTTGTTTCATGGCATTCCTCCATTCCAGGTGCATTTGAGCTTCTGAGAAGCACTTTGGTTCCTGCACAGCATAATTTTTCTCTACAAAACAGCCTTAAACCTGATTAGCACAGTTATCAGACATGCAATCAGAATAACAATAACACAAGAAGTCATTCATCCACACAGGTTTGTGAGTGTTCCTAGTAGATCTCCTAAGGTGGCTAACATCCTCTTGGGTAATGGCTTCCTGTTCTAATAGCCGAGTATCTTGATCATTTTGCTCATACTCAACAGTGGGTAAAGGGCATGAATTATCTTCTGATTTCATGTTTTCAAAAGGGAGATTATTCTCATGGAACACCACATCTCTAGCTATGTGCATTATGTTAGTGTCCAAATCTAAAACCTTGTATCCTTTCTTCCCTTGAGCATAACCTAAAAAGACACAGCATTATGTTAGTGTCCAAATCTAAAACCTTGTATCCTTTCTTCCCTTGAGCATAACCTAAAAAGACACATTTCATAGCCCTTGGCTCAAATTTTCCTTTGTGAGGGAAAACATTTGTAGCAAAACATAGACAGCCAAAAACCTTAAGGTGTGAAAAATCAGGTGTTTTATTGTGAAGGACTTCATAAGGGCTTTTCCATTTCAAGGTAGGTGTAGGCATTCTATTTATCAGGTAAGTAGCAGTCAACAGTGATTCAACCCAAAATTTCTGAGGGAGTTTAGCATGAAACATGATAGACCTGGCAACTTGTAGTAGATGTTGGTGCTTTCTTTCAACAACACCGTTTTGTTGTGGGCTGTATACACATGTTTTTTGATGGAGGATCCCTCTATTTTGAAATAAGTCTTGGCATTGTTTGTTGGTAAACTCAGTTCCATTGTCACTTCTTACCTTTTTAACCTTAAAGTTGAATTGAGTTTCAACCATGTTCAAGAAATATTCCAGGTTTTGTTGTACTTGAGATTTATGGACCATCATGTAAATCCATGTGGCTCTACTACAATCATCAACAATTGTGAGCATATATGTGCAATTTGTGACAGAGTATTGATTATAAGGCCCCCAAACATCAACACGTATAAGATCAAAAGCAGTGCTAGAGTGATTTTCATTAAGTTTGAAAGGAAGTCTGTTTTGTTTAGCAAGGGGACACACTTCACAACAAGTAAGAGGTTCATTCCTAGCTACTTTAAAGGGCAAATGAAACATAACTTCTTTGCTTGGATGCCCTAGTCTATTGTGCCATACATCAACATGTTTATTTTCCCTTTTCAGATGTTTCAAATCCTCAATCAAATGAGCCATGTGTTTGTGCAGATCATGCTTCTTGCAGTTTTGAGTGTGTTCAAGCAGATACAGTCTCCCTCTTTTAATACCTATAGCAATGACCTTTTTAGTCACAAGGTCCTGCACAAAGCACTGAGAGTTGGTAAAAATGACACTAACATTTTCAGCTTCACACAATGCATTGACAGATAAAAGGTTATGCTTGAAGCTAGGGATATATAACACATTTTTAAGAGTAAGTGTGTCAGATATGTATATATCTCCTATCTTTTTCACATTGTACATGCTACCATCAGGTAATTTGACAGAATTAACAGTATCAAGGGGCCTCAAATTATGGAACAAGTCTTGGTTCATGGACATATGTGCCGAGGCACCACTGTCCATGATCCAATCTTCTTTAGAATGAAAGTTAGTTTTGTGAAGAAGTATACCTGCAAAATTTACAGAATTATCTGCATATATGCTGTTGGAGTAACTCTGAGAAAATTCTGGATTATGTAGAATTTTCTTTACTTCAGCCTTGATCAATTCGGTCAGATTGTTCTCATTCTGAGAAGAAGCTTGCATATTCCCTTTACCATTTTCCAGCTGTGCGTTGAAGGTTTTATTGATAACAGGTTTGTTGGCATCCTTTCTTTGCTTCATCAGCTCTTCATACCATTTCGGGTAGCCATTTATTTCAAAACATTGTTCCCTTATGTGACCAGATTTCTTGCAGTGTGTGCAATACATCTGTTTCTTTTCAGCTGCACTCCTCTTCTTGATGGGATTCTTGAAACCATTTTGTCTCCTCGTGTCTGCGGTTTGTACTGCCATGACTTCTTCTTTATTAAAGTCAAGGCTCTTGGCATTTACTTCCCTTTGTTTTTCGACTTGTAGGATCATGGAATATGCCCTTCCCATCGAAGGCAGTGGATCCATCACCAAAATTTGGTTACGGATGTGATCATAAGCATCATTCAAGCCCATCAAAAATTGGATGAGTTGAGTGAAATTGGTTTTCTCTGCGAATTTGGTTCCAGCTCCACAGGAGCATATCGGCGGTGGATCCAAGGTGGCTTGTTCATCCCACAATTTCTTGAGTTTGATGGAATATGCAGCAAGACTTGTGTTTCCCTGAGACACAGAACTGACTTCCTTTTGTAATTGGTACAAGAGTGGTCCGTTGCTTGCGCCAAATCTTGCTTCTAAGTCGAGCCAGAGGTTTCTTGAAGAGGTGGTGTACAAGAAGGCTTCAGCGATGTCTTTTGAAATGGAGTTGAGAATCCAGGTGATGACCATGTAGTCTGCTCTCCTCCATTGTTCGATTTCTGTTTTATCTTGTTCAGGCTTTGTGCAGGTTCCGTCTATGAACCCTTCTTTTCCTCTAGCACCAAGGGCAAATCTGATTGATCTAGCCCATGTGAAATAGTTGTTGCCGTCGAAAGGGGTTGTCACCAAGCTTATGGTGGCATGATCATTGTTCTGTAATTTCGTGCTTTCTGAAGAAGGCCTCGAATCGTCTTGCTTTCTTGTTTCTGTCGGCTTCTTGTCAGTCATTTTCTTCTTCTTTTCCTCTAGCACCAAGGGCAAATCTGATTGATCTAGCCCATGTGAAATAGTTGTTGCCGTCGAAAGGGGTTGTCACCAAGCTTATGGTGGCATGATCATTGTTCTGTAATTTCGTGCTTTCTGAAGAAGGCCTCGAATCGTCTTGCTTTCTTGTTTCTGTCGGCTTCTTGTCAGCCATTTTCTTCTTTCTTTGCCTTTCTTGTTGGGTTACAGGTAATTGCGGATCTTTCCTGCTCTTGATACCATGCTAAATTCCAAGAAGTGGAAGAACCATTTAATTGACGAACGCAACGGATCACACAACAAGAAGAGAAACTCTCTTTGTATTATTGAAATTGGAAGACTTCAGAGAAAAAAGAATTACTATTCTGATGCTCTGTAAACCTCCATATATATACAGAGCAAGAAGACTAACTAACCAACTAACAGAGAAGGAGTCAAACGGCTATAAAAGGTTGTCAAAAAGAAAAACATGATTTTGTAAGTGAAGTGGCGTCTTTTACTGTAGGCCCATCTTCTCCAATATACTTTGCTTCTTCCAACAGTAGAACAGCTGACAGAGCTTCAACTTCTTCAGCTCAAGGCTTCTCGAACTTCAACATAAACTCAATCAAACGCTCTTTAAGTAAAAGCAATTCATAATGAGTTATTTGTATTTGATACACATACAATTTATTTAAAAATTCAAAATAAAAATTAATAATTACAGAATAAACGCGATTTAAACAATAAGGTGAATAATTATATATATTTATGAAAGAACAACAATAGTTAGGCCCCACTCGAAATTCTTGCTTGTTTAGGCAAAATCGTGTAATTTTTTCATTGCACGGAAATAATTAATTAGAGTCATAATTGAATAATTGATGTCGCGGATGTTTTCATTGATAATTCATATCCTTAATTCTTGAAAGACTTTTAATGGATTAAAACGCGCTTTCTCTCCCTTTTCCAATTACAAGAGCGATTTCAAGAAAATGATATTAACTTTTGAGGGTAATTGTGCCATTCAATCAATTGTTTTATAATCAATTATGCAATTATCCGGCCAAAATTGGTTAAATTCGAGTCCAAATAACTTAATAAAACAACCAATTTGTGGTCTAGTGATTAAGATCAATCGTTGTCACACCCATGATATGGATTTGAATTCTTGTCGAGGTATTTGGTAGAGCTAAACATACGTTATAACCTATATTTTGATTGTCACGTGGTTATGTGTGAGTTTTTGCGAAAATAAATCAATTGTAAGGATTCTAATCGGCCCACATGATACAGGCGTAATCCTTCCTAGCGAGTTTGTGAAGTGCCACATTTGCTTTTCCTATTTATATAACAAAAACAAAACAAAAAAACAAACTAGTTAAATTGTATATATTATATCATTTTTTTGGCTAAGTTATAAAGATAATTTATCATTCCAAGATTTAAAATATGATATATTGTAAAAAAATTGCATCTAAGACAAGCAAATGCAGGTGATGATCATCATATCCAAAAATATCGCCCCATAATAACAAGTCTGAAATGAGCGTTTTATGTGAGTCGTCATCACGTCATTTGAGCTCTCTTATCTCTTTTGTTGCGAATAATACAAAGAAAATCGTGTCATCTGTAATGACAATTCATGCATGTCAATTGGACCCGCTTTAGATATAGTCCGTGTGAGGGGTTCCACTTTCGTCATATTACTATTGTCAAGACTAAAGACCTGAGACCCAATGAAAGACCAAGTTTAATGCAGATCTTGTCGAAAACCATGCAACTCTCTAGTTTTAATGTAATTATACATAAATTTTTTATAATTTAAAAAATTATAATTAACATTCATGATGCTTGTTTTATCTAACAAATAAATACCTCCATTGGTTAAGATTCAGCAAATTTACTAATATTTTACGGGAAAAAAAATTGAGTGAAAATTCATATCTATCTGCAATTGACTTATTACTTATTGTAAATCAAGCAAATTTTTTCGTGATCAAACTAACATTGTACATTTTTGTACCCTATTGCATATAAGGAAGTATATCATAACCCATATAATCATAATCTGGTTAGAGAAAAGCCATATTTCATGAATTCACTTGGATTCCACTAAATCCGGAACGGGCCCATAATTTCCCGAAACACAGAGTGGAAGGAAGTGAATTTGATCTGCAAATTCTTAACAAACAGAGCCCACAAATCTAATTTGGAGAAAATGGAACGTGAAAATCCCCATCCATATTTGGAACATTTCCTGTTCTTCATCACAAGAAAGCTGAAAGCCCCTATGCCTATGGGCCACCCACCATCAGGCTGTGATTTTTCTTCCCAACTGCATACTGTGAATATTGTACCAAGAAACCAATAATTTTTTTCACCTCAAAATACAAAACCTTGTAAAAAAGGGTGGGATAGTAATGGTGAAACACAAGTCTACGTTCAAATTAAAAATAAAAAAGTTCATAATAATTCGAAACTGATATATTGGGTTCATGCAACTGAAAATCTTGGTCTATACTCTATAGCAAGCCTTTACGCTTTCAGCTATGAGTTTGCATTCACGTTAAGTAGTTAGGGGCATAGCTGGATCTGGGTAGAACATGACGGATTTTTTAAAATAAGAATATCGGAATAGGGTAGCACGAACGCAGGAATAAAAATGCAGGTATTGGGTAGGTACTCCATTATGTTCAAGATTTGGGAAAGATACAAGTAAAGGATGATAGCAGGGTCAATAAACTGTATAATACCTTGTGGAAATATATATATTCCAGGAATCATAGTATATTGTGTTTGAATACAACATATCCTAGAAAAGGAAGCAGAAAGAAACCAACACATCAGACTTT